>NW_005871403.1:1036571-1086652 GCF_000147115.1 Myotis lucifugus | reverse complement strand
GCGGCCGGCAGTCCGGCTCGGCGGGTGCAGAGGACGCGTCGGGCAGAGTGAGCGGGTGCGGCCCGGGGTCCACCGCGGAGGGGAGCGGCGGGGAGCAGAGGGGAGCGGCGGGGAGCGGCGGGGAGCGAGCGGGGAGGAAGCGGCGTGGGGGGAGGGGGGCGGCCGCCACGCCCCGCGCACGCCCCGACCCCCTCTCTCCTCGGCGCAGGGAGCCATGGAGCGCCTGGTCCAGCGGGTGCGCGACGCTTTCCAGAGCGGCCGGTCGCGACCCCTGAGGTTCCGGCTGCAGCAGCTCGAGGCGCTGCGCAGGATGGTGCAGGAGCGCGAGCGGGACATCCTGGCGGCCATCGCCGCGGACCTGAGCAAGGTGCGCGGGCGCCGGGCCGGGGCTGAGGACGCCCGGAGCGGGGACGGGGTCGGGGACGGGGTCGGCTCCGGCGGGAGGGTGGGGGTGGGGGCGCAGAAGGTGCCCCCCTCGCCCGACCGCCCCTGCTCGGACACCCCGCGGGCGGTTTGCAGACACAGAAGTGCGTGTGCTTTCTGGCTTCTGTTCGTGAATTGCCGTTTATAGTTTTGGCTGTTTTTCTGTGGCATTTATGGTCCTTTTTCCTAGGAATTCTTTTATATCCTGGATTTCGGTCATTTGTCGGCGTAATACATTGCAGATATTTTTCTCCGAGTCTGTTTCTTACCTTTTAACTTTTTTTACTGGTTCTTTTGAAGAAAGAGGTGTATTGGTTGCCGTTGTTGCACTTAAATTTTCATCCATGGCTGCGTTTTAGGTCAGGGCTCCTCCAGCTGGCGCGCTGGCGACCCCTGGGGACCGCGTTAAAATGCAGGCTAAGGTTCGGCAGGTCTGGGGCGGGTCTGAGAGTCCGAGTTTCTAATAAGCTCCCAGGTGATACCGGGCGCCTGTTTTGGAACCAAGCTGTGAGTAGCAAGGTCAGGGTAGTGCTTGGGCATACATATATCCCCCTGTGTTTTCTAATAATATTGTCATTTTGGTTTTACTTTTTCTAAATTGTTGATTGTATTACAGGTATCTCCTACCCCTCTCCCCCTTTATGTTTTTACTTTTTATGTTTATTCCACAGGGAACAAGACTTTGCTCTGGCTTTGTGAGTCTCCCTCTCCCTCACTTCCCCCAAAAGATTATTTTGAAGGGTAGTAGTATCTTAGTAGTAGTAACAACAGGAACTATAAAATTCCCTTTAGTGTGCTTTAGGTGAAGGGCTGTGGTATCAAATAAACAAGATGGACTAATTAAGATTTCAGAAAAGTCTGAATCATTTATTCTACAAGCATGAAATGTTTGTGTGAATCTATCTATCTTCCTATATAATAAAATCCTAATATGCCAATTGACCGAACAGCAGAACAACTGGTCTCTATGACATGCACTGACCACCAGGGGGCAGACGCTCAATGCAGGAGCTGCCCCCTGGTGGTCAGTGCGCTCCCACAGGGGGAGCGCCACGCAGCCAGAAGCAGGGCTCGCGGCTGGCGAGCGCAGCAGCGGTGGTGGGAGCCTCTCCCACCTCCGGCAGCGCTAAGGACCCCTCAGGGGATGTCCGACTGCCGGCTTAGGCCCGCTCCACACCAGAGGTCAGACATCCCCGAGGGGTACCAGGGTGTGAGAGGACGCAGGCCGAGCTGAGGGACCCTCCCCCGACCAGGGCCTCTAGTATGTGTGTGTGTGTGTGTGTGTGTGTGTGTGTATGTGCTAAGCAACCGGAATGACAGAATGACCAGTCACTATGACACGCACTGCGGCAGCCAGCCGGCCCAATCGGTGCCCTGATTGTTCCTCCCAATCTCCTGCAGTCCGTCCCCCCGCCGGCCCAGCCCCCAATCGGCCCCCCACCCCAATCAGGGGCAGGGCCAGACGGCCAACATCCTGCGTCCCTCCCCCCAGCCGGCCCGGCCCAGCCCTGATGGCCCCCATTGGGGCAGGCTGGCCGGACCCCACCCATGCACGAATTTGTGCACCAGGCCTCTAGTGTGTGTGTGTGTGTGTGTGTGTGTGTGTGTGAGATTACTAAAGAAATACAGTAACTTCCTTGCCCTCGAGAGTTTTAAATTTGGGAGACAAAATATACACAGATAAAATATGAGGATAATTATAAACTACTGTATTAAGGTCAAATATTAAGATGTAGGTCAAAAGCATAATTGCTGTGGTTTATAACGTGTGATCAAGGCAAGCCGTTATCAATCAGGGAAGTCATCCTGAAGGTAATGTTTAAGCCTGGTTTTAAATGCCTTGGATGAATAAAGAGGTTTTAAAGGGATTGAGTCTATTAGAGAGGGAGTTAGCAGGTCTGACAGCTTGGAGGTGCAAAAGGCATCTGAATGGCAAGCCAGCTGGTCTGATCATGCCCGTGTGCCCTGCAGGTGTGCCTGGCCTGAAGTTTCTGACACCGGGGGTTGAGTGTGTCGTACTTATGCAAGGTTTACTGTGACTCTTCTGACAGAGTGAGCTGAATGCATACAGCCAGGAAGTCATTACCATTCATGGGGAAGTTGATCTCGTGCTGGAGCAGCTTCCTGAGTGGATTACTGCTAAGCCAGCCAAGAAGAACCTGCTCACCATGATGGATGAGGCCTACATCCAGCCAGAGCCCCTGGGGGTCGTCCTGATTATCGGGGCTTGGAACTACCCCTTCGTTCTCACCATGCAGCCACTGATCGGAGCCATTGCTGCAGGTCTGGTGTCAGCTTATGTCTTTATACCTTTTCAGAGGGTCCTGTTCTCATTGATTGTGAATTAAGGATGGTGGCTAATGAAGTACATTTGCTTTGATGGCATGCCTTGGTTTACACCAGGAGAATTTAAGAATATAAAGGCGTGAGTGGAATTGGAGTCAGGCATCCATATGCTAATGTGGTTTCAGTTGCCAGCTGTGGCCGTGGATGAACCATTTGATTCTGTCTGACCATTTCTTCATTCAGATAAGGGCTATGGGAGCAATGCTGGCCTGGGTTTATAGTAAATGCCAAGAGATTAAGGTCTCATTTCTGCAGGATCCAGAATGGCAGCTTTCTGTTGACAAGGCCTGTTTGCCCAATAATTCCAGGGCAGAGAGGAAAGTCCAGGCGTGGGAGTAGGAGAAAAGTGATGGGAAGATAGAGGCGTGGGGTGGTTAGTGATCGGAAGACAATGAGAACTAAAAAGTTAGCATTGGAGATAGAGACACTGAGACAAGTTCTTAGGCTCAGGAGGAAGAACAGAATTAAGAGCAGCAGAAATAACTGGCGTACTTAGCCTGTACTGCCTGCATGAACACCATTTTGGTAGCTATTAAAAATTTAATCAAGTATTAGATGATACTGTTCTGCTTTTTGCTTTGTTTAGGAAATGCTGTGATTATCAAGCCTTCTGAACTCAGTGAAAATACAGCCAACCTCTTGGCTAAGCTCCTCCCCCAGTACTTGGACCAGGTAAGAATGCCTTGGCCGTCTTCAAAACATCTCTTTGTTGTGGGAAACGCCCATTTGACCTCTCTTCCTGTACATGTCATGGATGGCTGGGGATCAGTTTGCAGTTCCCTTAAGCCTCCAACAGTTGGCTTAATAAAAGAAGTTGGCTCCAAAAAAACTTAGAACAGCTCAGCTATTGTGTTTATGCAGTACACTTGAGCCAATGGCTTCATGGGCACCCCTGCTTCTTATAGATCCTCTTCTGCCTTTAGGATTTGTTTGATCTAACAGGGTTTTAGGTGTATTCAGTTGGTGAATTACTTAATGAGGGACTAGTACGGTGCTGGGTTCTGACCATCTCTGAATGGAATGTGACTGTATAAGAACACTTCGCTTTAAAGTGGGCCTGTTTGTGGCATGAAGCTACAGGAGGAAATGGCCTCCCAAACCAGAGTTGTCCCTCGGGTTAATGCTGGCATTTAAGAGCGTCAGCGTTGACTAGGGAAGATGCGCTCCGGACCACAGGTGCTCCGTCTCTGTTCGAGTCGGAGGTCCTCGCGCCACCGTCACGGAGCTGGGACTGTTGAGTTCTACGTGGAATGGCTGCAGGAAGGAGCCCTCATTTGACTGCCTTTGGAAGGCAACTTGGAAATATCATACTTGTAGTTGTCCACGTGAATTTATAATCTAACTCCGGCCCTTGGAATAATATTGTTCTTTGTTGTCTTAACCACAGAACAGGTTTGTTCTAATAGCTGTGGTTATCCAGCTCCGAAGGATGATGAAAACAGAGAGATGTCGTGAGTTGAGTAGGATTAGAAACCAGAGGACAGAGGTTGCAGGGCCTGCTTCGCCCCTCAGCAGGGGTAAATTCTTCACTGACCGTCCAGATGGGCATAGTAATGCCCACTCTGCCTCACTTCGCTGTTGGGGCATCGAGCACACATGCTCTGTAGATTAAGCCATACGCAAGTTAAAACAAAACAGTTGGGCAGCTGAACTCTGAAGTGCATGAGGACTGATTAGCCCTCCTAATTAGCAGGAGACCTAATTAGTGGAAACATGAGGTCCACAAACCAGCTTTTACTTCATGCCAGCACCTCAGAATGCTCTGAACACGTCTCCCTCCGTCTTCCTCGTCATCTGTCCTCTGTCGTTGCTCTTCATGTCGTTTTTCAAAATGCACCTTCTTTCATAGCAGTGCTGGCGACAGCACAGTCCTGTAGGGCTCAGCCCAAAGCCGTGGGACTTCTCCCAGTAACAGACGAGGAAATTGCCAAAAACACGTAAGCTAGTAAGTCACAGAGCGAAGAGTCAGTCAGATCTGACTTCAGAGCGAGTGTCCCGCCTGCTGCGCTTTGCACCCCAGTCCTCAGCAGGCAGTTACTTGGTTCCTACCATGGGCTAAGCCCTCCGCTGTGTTGTGGAGAGAGAATGTTCAGGTTCAGACATTAAGCGGGGACCTGCTCCGCGGTCGTTCGTAGCAGCCACTTTTTTCTCACCTGAATCCTCAACGTGCACAGTCCCCATCTTACACGTTTCCCTGGCCAAATCCAACCATTTGCTCTCTTGTGTCTTCGCTGCTGAGCTCATGTAGAAAACACTGCGCTCTCCACTCAGTCCCCTGGGGGTGATGGTTCTCAGATGCCACTGGACTCTGTCCCACCCTTGTCCTGCATCTGCTCCCTCTTCTATCCTCACAGGGCTGGTCTCCATCTTTTCTCGGTTTTACTGAATATTATATGTCCATGTTGAAGAAACTGCTCGTTAGGCAGTTGGATTAATTTGGCAATGCAAATGTTTATCTTTCTTTTTTTTAAAAGATTTTTTAAAAATTGAATTGAGAGAGAGAGAAGGAGGGAGAGAAACATTGATCAGCTGCTGCCTGCATGCCCCCCCAGCCCCGGGGGCGGGGGGCGGGGGTTCGAGCCCTGACTGGGAATTGAACTGGCAGCTTTGAGGTGGGGAGGACAACGCCCGACCAGCTGAGCCACACCGGCCAAAGCTGTTTTTCTTTCTTTAAGGACCTGTATGTTGTGGCGAAGGGTGGTATTGAGGAAACCACCGAGCTCCTGAAGCAGCGGTTTGACCACATTCTCTATACCGGAAGCACTGCGGTGGGGAAAATCGTCATGGCAGCTGCTGCCAAGCACCTGACCCCTGTGACGCTGGAACTGGGCGGGAAGAGTCCGTGCTACATCGACAGAGATTGTGACCTGGACGTCGCCTGCAGGTGAGCTGGCTCCCTGGTCAGGGGGGCGTTCCCAGCACAGAGGGGCCTTTCCCTAACAGGTTGATGTGTCCTCTTTGCTCTGGAACCCTCCGCCTCTTGGCCCGAGAGACATGAAGCTTTGGTGGTTGATGTCCTCACGGGTAACAGAATTCTTGCACAAACTGTCTCTTCCTGCCACTGCCAGCAGCGATGCGCAGTAGGTCCTCACTCCCTAGGAGTCACGGGAGGGATCTTCTGTACTGAGATTATAGATCTACAAGAAATTCTACTTTCCTGCTGGTTGGTGATCCAGGAAGTAGGTAATCCGCAGTATTGTGTATGCCTAATAAAATGCATACATTCCCAGCAGAAAGGGCATTCTGTCCACTTCTTAGCTGAGTTCCTTTGTTGATAAAACCAGTATTACTTATCTTTGAACTAAGATTAGCATTTTGCATCTGGGAACTAGAAAACCAAAGGTGTCAGGTTCTCTCTGCTAAATCAGGTTTCGCTAGCAGGAAGGACCAAAACCCAGAGGGCTGTGTGCTCAGGGTGGTGTGGCTTCTCTTCCCTCAGAGACACGGAGCAAGGGGGAGGCAATGAGGGTTAGCTGGGGTCCAGGCTGCCTTCGTACGCAGGAGTCTGCTTTTTTGCCAGAATATGGGACCCTCCGTTGGAGAATGTTCGTGGCCCAGACTTTGACCGGTCCATGGGCACAGCTTTCAAGGAGAGTGGCTGCTGTTCTGCGTGCCTGAGCCTCCTGCCAGCAGGACTAAAGCCGCAGCCAGGAGGGCAGAGCCTGTGTGGAACTCTGCCATCCCTCATGTCCTTTTGGCTGGAGTGGGGGGAGGAAGAGGGTGTGAGAGGCTATTTCTCTTTCCTGTAGCAGGCAGTGGTTTCTCTGCGCTCAAAGGACCGTTTCCCGTGAGTTGGCATGAGAATTTCCCCGCTCCTTAGAGTACTTCACATCAGTTGGAAAATGCATTCCAAGTTCCAGCCAACTGATTTAGAGACGAATTCTTAAAATATTTTTATTTTTATAAAGATGGCCAAGTGCCCTGGCTGGTTAGAGCATCAGCCTGCGCATGGAAGGGTCACAGGTTCGATTCCCAGTTAAGGGCAGGTACCTGGGCTGCAGGTTCGATCCCTGGCCCTGGTTGGGGTGCATGCATGGAGGCAACCAATCGATGTGTCTCTCTCACATCGATGTTTCTCTCTCTCTCTCTCTCTCTCCTCCCACTCTCCTTCCTTTCCACGTTCTCTAAAAATCAATGGAAAAAATATCCTCTGGTTAGGATTAACAACAACAACAAAAGATTACCAAGTAAGTGTTTGCACACGTTAGTTGAAAACATTCAAACAGCACAAAAGATGTAACAAATGAAGAGTAGACTTCATCCCGTGGCTCTGGGCTTTTCCCCTTCAGACGCATAGCCTGGGGGAAGTACATGAACTGCGGTCAAACCTGCATCGCTCCCGACTACGTTCTCTGTGAACCATCTCTCCAGAGTCAAATCGTGCAGAAGATTAAGGAAACGGTGAAGGTGAGTGTGTAACATGTCTGACTCCGCTGGTTTCATGAAGATGAGTCAGATCAGCTGTTTGCAGGCAGCATCCTTATACCCTCCCTTCCCCGGGAAAATCCCAGTAGTCTGTGTGACTACGTTAACTTACTGGCTAATTAAAAATGCTCCCTTTCCATGGAGTGTCTGCTGGGAGTAAGGGTAGGTTGGTGTTAAGTCCACTTGTCTAATTGATTTATTGATGGATAAACTGGTTAGTTGTGGTACATGCTTTAAAACAGCAATTTCAGCCTTTTTCATCTCATGGCGCACAAACTGATTACTGAAATTCTGCGGCACACCAAAAACTATTTTTTTCCCCCAATTTGATGAAAAAATAGGTATAGTTTTGATTCGTTCACACTGGACGGCTGTTGTGTTGGCTGTTGTCATTTTTTTATCTGAAAAGCTAAAGGGAAATAGGTCAGTTCCCCTTACTAAATAGTCAGGTATTGCATGTTTTAAAAACGCTTGCTGCACACGGGTAAATAACTATGTGTGTGGTTTTGAGAGCATGTTGCCAGGCCTTTGTGTGTAATCAGGTGGCATAGTGGTCATGCTAATTAAGGTTGCCAGTGGTTGTGTATGTAGAGTGTTTGGAGGAGTGAGTTAATCAACCACCTATTTCTAGTATGTTCTTGACATGGTTATTGGTCTTCCAGGTGTTTAAAGTAAAGATCTCTAGCGAGGAAATCAAGGAAGGCTGTATGGGAGGGTCCTCAGTGCCTTGAAGAAACACATGGTTTGGGTTGAAGAAAAGAATGGGATAGACCAGTGTGACGAGTTCCCCGTGGGAGGGGTCACTAAGCCCCCTGGGTGGGAGAAATTACTGGAACAATCGTTGTTCACTTGACAGGTGCTAACTGAGCACTGAACAGAAGGGTCGAGAACTGACCTGTACACCAGGAGTTTAGGGAAGTGCAGTGCTCTGGGCAGGGCCACTGGGCCTCAGGGGCCAAGGGGCTTGGACAGAAGTGAAGCGACGGAAGATGGAGCCAGATGAGGAGAAAATGAAGGAGCATTGGCCAGACTCGGGGAATGTGAGATGGCAAAGAGGGGATTAAAAACCCCTGTGAGACGACGAGTCCTTGAGAATCGGAAGTCGTGCTTTGTTGAGAATGGTGACGAACTTGGCTTCAAAGGAGTAAGACCCGTGGCCTTTGAGACATTTATTCTCTGAGCACAGTTCTCAACTGAGGTCACCAGGAAGCCATGTAGGAACAGTTCCCGGTCCTCACCCTCCAGCTGTGGCTCAGTTGGTCTAAGGTGCCACCAGCATGGAAAACCGTGGTTGGTGGCACGGGGGGAGGGGGGGGGCAGGGGGGCGGGCAGGAACATACATGTCAGCAAGCTGCTGGGATGATTTTTGTTTGTTTGGGGGCGGGTTGGTTTGTCTGATTTGAGAGGACGTTTATGGAAGCTGGGGCAGTGAAACAAGGGGTGCTTAGGAGAGAAGCAGCAGCAGGAGAGCCTGGGCCGGGCTGCTCTGGCTCTCTGGGGAGTCAGGGAAAAGGGGCCTTGGAGACAGGTTCAGGGGTCCCCTGGTTGCAAATCTCCTGGGGTCCCTTGGAGTTTAGGAGGTGCCCGCCTGAGCGGGAAGGAAGGCGTGGCTGCTCCTTGCTGGAGTCTTGCCAAGACCTGAGCTGTGTGTGCAGGTGGGCAGCAGTGCTCATTTTGATTTGAGAGTAAGCTGAGAGCTGTCATGAGGCTTTGAAGTGATGCAGCAATCCAGTCATTTCGTGTTTGTTTTACATAATAAATATTGATTCTATGGCCATCAAGGTTTTTGCCTTGTTCAGTTGACCGGGCTGTATTTTGATCTGAGTGGTTGCCCTGTCATCTGTGACGGATGGGAATGCCCGTCTAGAGAACATGGAAAACGATGGAAAAGCACACAGCTCAGCCACCTGCATGCAGAGGGCTGGATGGTAAATATTCTAGGCTTTGCAGGTCCTGGGGTCTCTGCTGCAGCCACAGCTCCGTGCAGGGAGCAGCCACAGTCATAGGGAAACAGGGTCCTCAGATGGAGCGAGACCTTCTACCTGCTCTCGCGGCCCCCCGCTCGGGCTTGGGCCCACAGGTAGACACCAGAGATCCCTCTGAGCCCGGAGACCGTGGGGAATGACAAGCGTGTGCGGCTGCTTGAACTCCTGTCCTTGACATGCCAAGAGGCCTGGATGTGCCTCGATTGCAGATTCTCGATTGCAGATTCTCCGTGACTGGCAGTGGGTGACATCTGATGAAGCCATTATAAGTTGAAAATATAAGTGGAAGTTGGTTTGGCACCTAACCTGCTGAACATCCCCGCTTCGTGCGGCAGAGCTTAAACGCGCTCAGCACTCACATTAGCCTGCTCTTGGGCACAGCCACCGCTGCTGCTGCCGCTGCCGCCGCCGCCCAGCCGGAGATAGTGCACACCGCACCTCACTGGCCCGGGAAAAGGTCAAAGTTCCAAGTACACTTTCTGCTCAAGTTGTGTCACTTTTGTGCCGTCAAAAAGTCAAAAGACCTGGAGTTGAACCCTCAAAGTTGGGAACAGTCAGTACCATTAAAGCACTTGGTGGGGGGAGATGTGATGATATAAAACCAGATCGATTTCTGAGCATGAGTGGATTTTGTACTTTTAAAGAAGTTGAAATATGGGTCTTTTGTGACAGTTAAACACTATTGCTTTAAATAGGAATTTTATGGAGAAAATATAAAAGAATCTCCTGATTATGAAAGGATCATCAATCTTCGTCACTTTAAGAGGCTCCTGAGTTTGCTCGAGGGACAGAAGATCGCTTTTGGTGGGGAGACGGATGAGGCCACCCGCTACATCGGTAAGGGGAGCCCAGCCCCTTCCTCGCGGGAGAGGGCAGCTGGACAGTGTTTACTGACACTGAGCAAACAGATATTTACTGTAAAATAAGCTTCAGTGCTGCTTCGGGTGAGCTTTACAGATGATCACATACTCACGCTCACGTTTAACTGTACCACGTGTGTTGCACTAGCTTTTCTGTATTGACGCATATTTTTCTTCCTAACTACCCCGAGAAGCAGAACTCTGTAATTACTTCCGGTTTACGCCTGGAAAAACTGCTCAGAGAAATAGCTGAGCCATCATTCCACAACTGGCCACTGGCAATGCTTTCGCAGAAATTATTTTTTGATCTGTCATGCTTGACATTATTTGTCCACTTTCTGTGGCTTTTATTTTCTGCCATAAATCTGTATTAGTTTTGAATTTTAAGCACCTTTTCCAGAGTAACATATAACAGAGGAATGACACATTGAGTTGGCAAAAAAGCTGCCCGGACCAGCTTTTCTGCTCTTATCAGGAAGGATGCTGCGCATTACAAAACCCACTTAGAACTCACAGGGCTCAACCCAGAGGAAGACTGTTCTCGGATAAGGAGCAGCTGAGTGCCGCCTGTGAAGTCAGTGGCTCAGTGACACCTCGGGAAGCCCCGTGGTTGGTCTTTCTGTCCTCCATCCTCAGCGTGCTGACTTGCCCACCACTCAGCTAATCAGTGGCCAGGGGGACGGTCATTCATGATCAGCTCAGACTAGCCAGGAGCTTTCCTCTGACCTGGAGTCAGGGTCACCTGATCTGAGCTCATGGCTGTGCAAGGAGGTGGACACCCACACCGAACCCGTTCTCTGACCCGGGGGAGCACGGCTGGGGGTGCACAGGGACACCCCTGAGTGCTGGCAGAACCTGTCAGAGACGAGGAGTAAGGGAGGCGCACAGTCGCTGCTGTCAGGTGCTTCCTTCGTAGTTGACCGTCCAGCGTGTGACAGGTCCCTGGGGTGTGCTGACCGGGACGCGCGGCAGGAGGCTGGGGTGCTCGCCAGCTCCTTCCGCGTCCACAGTGCCTCCCTGTGCCCCTGCCCGCAGTGGATGGAGCACTGAGCTGAGGGCGAGGGAATCTTGGCCTTTTAAGTATGTTTTCTTAACTCGTAACCGAATGGAATGCAGGTCAATGAGACTGCAGGAAAGCACTTGTAAGAAGTGTTGATGTGACCCAGAGGGGCTCTCTGTGCTCCCAGAGCTGTGCTCACAGCCTCCTGTTAGGCGTGTGCTGTGGCCAGGGTTAAACATGAGCAGGATGCATCCAGGCACAGCTCTTTCTCTTGGTTTGCATGGTGACCCCGAGTCACGTGCTTGCAGACATTCAGTTAGCACAGGCTCGTCCCATACTCCGGGCTTTCCCGGGCGGGTCCTTGGGGAGGGAAGGGATGGAGAGGTGGCCTGCTGAAACGGTGGGTGGGCGGTTTGCATCTCTGTCTCCTGTAGCATTTTCATTTGCTTATTTTGTTTTCAGCCCCAACAATACTTACTGACGTTGATCCTGAAACCAAGGTGATGCAAGAAGAAATTTTTGGACCAATTCTTCCAATAGTGCCTGTGAAGAATGCAGATGAAGCCATAAAGTTCATCAATGACCGCGAAAAGCCATTGGCTTTCTATGTGTTTTCTCATAACAACAAGGTAAACGTTACAGAGCGCAGCACACTCACAGCCACTATTGTAAGTCCGGGTCCCTTTTGGCAGCAGAGCCAGTGGTGTATTTTGTGTGATACTAGGACCCACCACCTCTTCTCAGGAAGCGTGGGGCTGTGGTGACTGCCTACCCCCTGGGGGTAGATCTCCCCTGTAATTGGGAGCCTCACGGGCCAGCATTAGAAGCTTTTCTGTGCCGCTGCTCAGGGCTGGGGGACAGCAGTCTCTGGCGCTGCCGGGAGGTGGTGCCATGTCTTCAGCTCCTCCTTGCTGAGCGCTGGCGAGAGCTGTCCGCCTCGCTTGCCGTTGGGGGGAGCGTCCAGCAGGTGAGCACTGTACGTGTGACCTCAGCCCGGGCAGCCCCACCCCTTTTCTGAGTGGCTTGCCCACGTGCATTCCAAGGGGACTGGCTGCTGCTGAGGGGCAGTGGCCTTGAGGTGGGCGTGTGGGGTCCAGAGGCTGATGGAGCCGGCGGTCGAGGTCTGAGGCGCTCCCGGCGCAGCGCTCGGGTGCGGGGAGACGGTGTGCGGGCTGCGTGAAGAGCGGGCTGGCCACACGCGCAGGCCTGACCTCTCAGAGGCCGTAGAGGTGGCGATGCGGCCTGGAAGCTCAGGTCCCGGGCAGGTGCGCTCGGTGGGTGGCCTGTGCGCAGTCCCCGCGGCGTTCCCGGCGAAGCGCCCGGGCTGGTCGGCTCCCGGGTGACGGCACTGACCCGTCAGGTCTCACTTCCCCATTCGGGTCTTAGGACACCATTTCTTCAGAAACCGGGTGCTAAGTCTTACATATCCGTTGCATTTCATAAAAGCTAAATGATGCCTAGAAGTCATATTCTGTAACTTAAAGCAGAGACGGAGAAGTAGTAACAGTTTAAAAAACCAGAGCAGAGACCGGACCCTCCCTTATTGTTAAAAAGGCTTCGCTGCCATTGTGGGGGCCCAGCTCGAAGGGCGATTCGGGGCTGCCTCCGTGAAGTGCGAGCCATGCGCCTGCCAAGTTCAGCAGGGGTCACGTTTGCTGTCTGCCCTGTGCGGGCGCCTCTCCTGTACGGGCTCATGGTTTGAGAAGAGCAGGGGCTCCCCGAGTCCTATTGGAGGTGAAGCGCGGCGCCCCCACGCCCCGTGCAGCCCGAAGCGCTGACCCAGCCTCGCTCTGTCCCTCAGCTCGTCCGGCGGATGATCGACTGCACGTCCAGCGGGGGTGTCACGGTCAACGACGTGATCATGCACTTCACGCTCAGCTCCCTGCCCTTCGGAGGCGTGGGTGAGTGTCCCCGCCGCCCCCAGCCGCCGCGCTTTCCGCGGGTGGTCCTCTCCCAGCGCCCTCCCGGCGCCCGGTGGCAAGTCCTCTTCCTGCTCCCTCCAGGCCTCTTCCTGCTCCCTCCCGGCCTCTGCTGGTGGCAAGTCCTCTTCCTGCTCCCTCCGGGCCTCTTCCTGCTCCCTCCCGGCCTCTGCTGGTGGCAAGTCCTCTTCCTGCTCCCCCCGGCCCTCTGCCGGGTTCCTCTCTGTCCTGCCACCACCTTTCATCCTGAGTAGCACCTGCCACGGCCTCCAATTATTTTGTTCCTTTTGTTGCTTTACGTGTTGATTGTCCTTCTCCCACGTTTAGGGGATTTTGGAGCCAGCAGTCCGGTCCCTCCATCTTGGTTAGGGAGGTAGTGAGTGGCAGGGGACAGTGCCAGGAGCGCAGTGCCAGGCTGCTCGCCCTGAGCTGTCCCCCGGGCACTCACCTTGGTGCTGCTCTGGGGCACAGCCTGTGGCTCCCTCTGGGCTGTGACCTACCTGCCTCTTTCACACCTGGGAGGGCTGACTCAACTTCTTATTTAAGGAGGGAGGGATCTCTTGGGGGTCGAGCAACATGATTTGCTGATGGATTGGAGTGTTTGGGTGTGGAGGGAGGTGGTGAATGAAGGAAAGGATGGTTAGTGAGATTTGGGCTGTAGTTATGTGGTCTCACTGCCCACATCCTTCAAGGATTAGAGGAGACTCCGTTGTGTCTGGTCTTCCGTGCCCGCAGGATCTGTGGCGCCCTGCGAGGCCACAGGGCCACTAAGTGCTGAGTGACAGGCTCAGTCCTGTCTGACTGGGCACATTTGGCACCATTGACCAGATGCTCTTCTTTGTAACAAAACAAACCTTCCCCCCAAATGGCTTAGTAAGAAAACTCGGGAAAGATAGAGGAGCCCGAAGAAACAAACTCAGATTACCCATAACCCACTGGCTAGAGATAGCCTCTGCTGATGTCTTTCACGTTCTTTTCAAAATGCTGACCTTTTGATCCATGTTGCCAGATTTCCCTGCCGCTTCAGCTGCCATCTAAGTGATGGACCAGTGAACTGCCTGCTGGCCCTGGGTGTCCGGGCTGCTCCATGATCCCGTACACGTGATGGCCTATGCCACGGTGCCGTACACGTGATGGCCTATGCCATGGTCCCGTACACGTGATGGCCTGCGCCACGGCGCCGTACACGTGATGGCCTGTGCCATGGTCCCATACACGTGATGGCCTGTGCCATGGTGCCGTACACGTGAGGGCCTGTGCCACGGTCCCATACACGTGATGGCCTGTGCCACAGTCCTGTACACGTGATGGCCTGTGCCACGGTGCCGTACACATGATGGCCTGCGCCATGGTCCCGTACACGTGATGGCCTGCGCCATGGTCTCGTACACGTGATGGCCTGCGCCATGGTCCCGTACACGTGATGGCCTGCGCCATGGTCCCGTACACGTGATGGCCTGCGCCATGGTCCCGTACACGTGATGGCCTGCGCCACGGTCCCATACACGTGATGGCCTGTGCCACGGTGCCGTACACGTGAGGGCCTGTGCCACGGTCCCGCACACGTGAGGGCCTATGCCACGGTCCCGCACACGTGATGGCCTGCGCCATGGTGCCGTACACGTGAGGGCCTGTGCCACGGTCCCGTACACGTGATGGCCTGTGCCACGGTCCTGTACACGTGATGGCCTGTGCCACGGTGCCGTACACGTGATGGCCTGTGCCACGGTGCCGTACACGTGTCTGTCCAGCACACACAGTAGATTTGAGATGTGAAAACTGGCCGAGAGCATGGCTTTTGAGAGGCAGAGACTGACACTTGCCTGTCACCACCCAGCGGTGTCACCTGTCGTCCTGGTCTTGGGTGCTTTCTGGGAGCTTGGAGGCAGCCGGTGGGTGCGTAGGGCTGTGGAGTGGAGCCACGTGGCTGGTCTGGGCTCCATCCTGGCTTTGCGTTTTCATCTCGGGCAGTACCCGCCCCTGCGGGCTCCCTCCCCTCTGGACTTGGGGTGATGACACTTAGTACTGTGGGGGGTGGTGAGTGAGGTCAGAGGCCGCACAGCACTGTCCCTGGCGTCCTGAGAGCCCTGCCGGGGAGCTGCCCACCTGCCCTCCTCTTGGGGAGCGTCCTGTTTTACAGGGAGGCCCGCCTGGTGGGGGCGCTGGGAAGAGTGTCCTGAGAGGAGTCCCCGGCGCCGGCCCAGAGGTGGAGCCGGTCCGAGGCAGCAGTGCCGCCTGCAGCACAACCTCGGTGTCTGTCCCTGTCTTTCAGGTTCCAGTGGGATGGGAGCTTATCACGGAAAACATAGTTTCGATACTTTTTCTCATCAACGTCCCTGTTTAGTGAAAAGTTTAAAGAGAGAAAGTGCTAACAAACTCAGATATCCCCCGAACAGCCAGTCAAAGGTGGATTGGGCAAAATTCTTCATTTTGAAACGATTCAGCAAAGGAAAACTCGGTCTCCTGCTCCTCGCCGTCCTGGGCATTGTGGCCGCCGTGCTGGTCAAGGTAAGTCCCGAGGCGCGTGCCGGCGTCAGGTCCTGCCTGGGTGGCCGCCAGCTGTGTGCCTGTTGTCTGGGGGGCTCCTGGGATCTTTTCATGAACTCTGGCTCAGATGAAGGCGGTGGGCCAGCACAGCCTGCTGGCCAGCCTCCTGTTTTTGCAAAAAGGTGGGGGCACAGCCACGCCCTCGCTGGCTTGGCCTCTGGCTGCTGTTGTGCTGAGACTCGCGGCCACAGAGCCCATGGCCTGCGGCTCAGTCGCCGACCTCTGGTCTCAGACTTCACACCACGAGGACCGCCTGGCCGAGTTCTGAGCCACCCAACCCTCTGGGGCTTTGCTCCTGGTGCCTCGGCTTCAGTTTTGTTGGTGAATGTGCCTGAGAGGGAGGAGGAGCTCTGGTGGCGGTGGTGGTGGTGAAGCGACCGCTGAGGGAGGTCTGAGTGCTTTTCCTCCAGATTTGACTCCCATACGATTCTCTTGGTGACAGCAACATAGACATGGGTTTGCTGAGAGGCCCTGACCGCCGCCTCCCAAGGCAGTTTGTGTCCTTGAGGGGCGAGCCGGTGCGAGCTGGGGTGGGAGGGCAGGCAGTGGTTCTGGGGCTGCCACTGAAGGAACTCATCTGTGAGGAGCAGGCTGGGGGGAGCGGCGGAGCTCGAGCGTGCCGTGGGAATAGCGTGTGTGTGTCTGTCCTGTTCCAAAGCAGCAGGGCTTGGGTGGAATCGGAGATCCAGTTGCATGTGAGGTCATTTGGGTTTTCTCAGAAACACCGGGCTGTGCTGAGGAGGGAGGCCCCACTGGGCCTCCTGGCGGCCCAGGGAGCCGTGTGAGCGGACGTGTCAGAAACCAGCTGTCTGTGGGAGTGAGGTAGGACTTCTTCTCTCTGTGCAGCGGGCTTGGGGCTGTGGAAGACAGTGTTCATTTGCCTTCGATTTGGACTTTGGCCCAGAGTATCAGATGTTAAAACTTAACTTTTCCACATTTCAAAAGGGTGAGTGAGGGTGGGTCGCTAGAATCTTAAAAAGTGTAGAGGTGCCGTAACCAGTTTAGCTCAGTGGATAGAGCGTCGGCCTGCGGACTGAAAGGTCCCAGGTTCGATTCCAGTCAAGGGCATGTACCTTGGTTGCGGGCACATCCCCAGTAGGAGGTGTGCAGAAGGCAGCTGATCGATGTTTCTTTCTCATCGATGTTTCTAACTCTCTATCTCTCTCCCTTCCTCTCTAAAAAATCAATAAAATACATTTTTAAAAAAGTGTAGAGGTGATGGTTAGCTGGGTCTGGATGAAGGTGCATCAGTTTTACAGAAGGACAGGCACGCACTGCCCCTTCCTCTCCCCATCCCCCCAGGCTCCGGAACCGGACCGCCAGCCAGTGTAGACCTGCAGTCGCTTTAGACACCAAACGCTTTGTTTCATAATTTGAGAATCTTCTAAGAATCTCTTAGTCACTTTTTGTTTTGTTTTGAGTTGTTTTGGTTTTTAAAATGTGACTTTAGGATTCATGGCAGCAGCTGGTGTGTACAGCTCAGGGCTTTCCATTCTTCGCCTTCCTGCGGCCCCAGCGCGCCAGGAGCAGCTCTTTGCCGGCAGCAGCCTGGTGCGGCTTTCTTCCCCTCTCAGCTGCAGCTCCAGGGCTGGGCTGGGCTGGGACTTCTTAGCCTCATGGCAGTTTGGAGGTCCCGGCTGACTGCTCTCGGGCCTGCCATACTCTCAGGAAGGCTCCCACATTAGGGTCTGGAGAAGCAGCACCGTGTAACAGTGCGTAGCTGCACCCGGCAGCATGGCTCCGTGCTTGAGCATCGACCTATGAACCCGGAGGTCACAGTTCAATTCCCGGTCAGGGCTCAATCCCCAGTAGAGTGTGTGCAGGAGGCAGCCGACCAATGATTCTCTCTCATCATTGATGTTTCTATCTCTCCCCTCCCTTCCTCTCTGAAATCAATCTATATATATGTGTGTGTGTGTGTGTGTGTGTGTGTGTGTGTGTGTGTATAATGTGGCTTTGATTCCTGACTTTGAGATCAACCTAATTATGACGTTGGGCAAGGCCTTTCCTTGGGCCTCAGCGTCCTCACCTGTAGGCAGGGCAGGCATCAGGCTTCCCAGGCCCCTCCAGCTCCACCTCTCAGCTCGCAGTCCTGTGAGCTCCACCTCTCAGCTCGCAGTCCTGTGAGCGGGTGTGTTAGCTGTTCAGGTTGGTTGAATTCAGTGAGAATATGGAAAGATTTGGTTTTCTTTTCCTCTTAGCTGCTTCTCTGCTATTCTCTCTGAGCTTGTATCCATTTTTTTTAAATCACCTTTTATTGTAAATACTAGAGGCCCGGTGCACAAAAATTTGTGCACTCAGGGGGGAGGGGGGGTCCCTCAGCCCGGCCTGTGCCCTCTCGCAGTCTGGGACCCCTCAGGAGATAACGACCTGCTGGCTTAGGCCTGCTCCTGGGTGGCAGAGGGCAGGCCCAATCCCTAGGTGCAGCCCCTGGTCGGGCTCAGAGCAGGGCTGATTGGGGAGTTGGGGCGCCGCCCCCTGTCATGCACAGAGCAGGGCGGATTGGGAGGTTGTGATGCCACCCTCAGTCACGCTCAGGGTAGGGCCAATTGGGGGGTTGGGGCACCGCCCCCTGTCACACTCAAGGCAGGGTCGATGGGGAGGTTGCGGCGCCACCCCGTCACGCACAGAGCAGGGCGTAACAGGGGGTTGGGGCACTGCCCCCTGTCACGCACAGAGCAGGGCCCATCAGGGGGTTGGGCGCTGCCCCCTGTCATGCACAGAGCAGGGCCCATCAGGGGGTTGGGGAGCTCCCCCCCATCACGCACAGAGTAGGGCTGATAGGGGAGTTAGGGCACCGCCCCCTGTCACACACAGAGCAGGGCGGATCAGGGGGTTGGGGCGCCGCCCTCTATCACCCACAGAGCAGGGCCGATCAGGGGGTTGGGGCACCGCCACTGTCACACTCAGGGCAGGGCCGATGGGGAGGTTATGGCTCTACCCTGTCACACACAGAGCAGGGCCTGTGGGGGGCGGGGGGGGATGGGGGCGCCACACCCTGTCACACACAGAGCTGCAGGGCGATCAGGGGGTTTGGGCACTGCCCCCTGTCATGCTGATCCGGTGCCAGGAGGCCTCGCGGCTCCACTGATCCCGGTGCTGGGAGGCATATTACCCTTTTACTATATAGGATAGAGGCCTGGGGGCCGGCTGGTTTGCCCTGAAGGGTGTCCTGGATCAGGGTAGGGGTCCCCACTGGGGTGCCTGGCCAGCCTGGATGAGGGGATGATGGCTGTTTGCAGCTGGTCACACACCCTTCAGGGTGGGGGTCCCCACTGGGATGCCTGGCCAGTCTGGGTGAGGGGCTGAGGGCTGCTTTCAGGCTGGCGGTTGTTGACTGAAGCTCCCAACCGCTCCTTTTTTTCTTTTTTTTTCTTTTTTATTCTGGGCCAGCTTTAGCTCTGGCTCTAGCTCTGAGGCTTCCGCTGCTGATTGCGTTCTATAATCGAAACAATGTATAACTCCAGCTCTGAGATCCCGGCTGGCTGAAAGCTGGTTTCTGGGGTTTTGTTTAGCTTCTATATTTGTTACAAAGTTTCTTAGAGTTGCAGCTCAGAGGCCGGCAAGTCAGGCGGGGAACGCTGGAGTCTGCAGTCACTGGAGCAAGCAAGCCTCATGTTTGCTTCCAGCTGCCTGGCTGCCGGCCGCCATCTTGGCTGACAGTTAATTTGCATAAGGATATGCTGATTAGCCAATGGGAAGGGTAGCGGTCGTACGCTAATTACCATGTTTCTCTTTTATTAGTGTAGATAAATGACCGAGCCTATATTGGTCATTTACTTGAGGAATCTTTATTATAATTATGTGTGGATGTGATTGGATTCATTTTGCTAGAATTAGGGTGGATTTAAAACACTTCTTTAAAAATCCTCTCCCAAGGATATGTTTTTAATGATTTGAGAGAGAGAGGAAGGGAGAGGGAGAGAGAGACAGAAACATCAATGTGAGAGAGAAACATCATTTGGTTGCCTCACACACACACCGACCGGGATCGAACCCACAACATTTGGAGTCAGGACGGTGCTCCAACCACCTGAGCCGTGAGGCCAGGGTGGGTCAGAAACACTTATCAGTAAATGGGAAACGGACAGCGTGAGTGCTTTTCTCCAAAGAGCCTTTCAGAGCCTCGGGCAGTTCCTGTAGACATTGGAACACACGCGTACAAGTGCACAGAGCCCCAGTGAAGTGCAGCCTGAGCTGCGGGGAGCGTTGCGGAGGGCGTGGAAGGGTCAGGGGTAAAAGGCTAGTTGGTAAGTGCCATTCGGCCTCTGAAAATTAAATATGACAGTTGAACTCTAAGGTGTGTGGCAGCGCTTCTTCAGCCTCGCAGTATGGCTTGGAGTTCGTAGGACTTTGGAATTTTAGTCGTGTTTTAAATTAATTTTTAAAGGGAGGGAGAGAGAGAGAGAAACATCGTTTGTTATTCCACCTACTTATGCGTTCATTGGTTGATTTCTTGTATGTGCCCTGACCAGGAGCAAGCCCTCAACCTTTCTGTATGGGGATGACGCTTTAACGAGCCACCCTCCCACCCATGGTGAAGCTTTAGTGGTACTGCAGCTGTCAGCAGTTCTCCGATTTCATGTAGCGGCTGCTCGCAATTCGAGGACAGTAAATAAGCATTTTTAACTCCCTTCTCTAGGCCAGGGCTGTCCCACTGGCCTGGAACAGGATGCCGCCGCCGGCACCAACCTGTGTGGTTACAGGCGTTGGGGGAAGAGCATAATCTTGACCCAGTTCACACCGCACGTAGACCCTGAGGGATACGCGACCTTGGATGGAACGCGTTTGGAGGTGGCATCCTCAGCTCCCGCTCCAGGGCTGCTGGGTAACCTGGTCTCTTTCTCCCCTGCAGGCTGTGTACTACTGAAGAGTGGCCTGCTCAGCCTCCTCGCTGCCCCCACCGAATCATTCCTCTGAGAAGCAGTTCATGAAGCCATAGGTTTAGCATCCTACCAAAAACGGAAAGAGAATATGCAGCCCTGCACTCAACCCTGACGTCATTGCCAAGCGCCATGGATGCAACTTGCATTTCAGCCAAATCCCAGCATTCCCCCCTGAGGACACTCAGAACCCGCTCTGGACTGTGCTGCCGGGCTGGGGCCGGGGAAGGAGAAGGTCTGGAGCTACCCCTGCGTCCCCTGGGAGCTCGGAGGAGCCTCAGACCCGCCCAGGGACCGCCTCCCCCCGTTCATGGGACATGGGACACCCCGCCCCGTCCCTGCTGTTGCCTCCATCACTCTGGAAACTTTCAAGAGTTCAGTCCGGAGAGATGAGGATGGATTTTCCCCGGCTCTAGAACTGGGGGAGCTGGGTCCCTGTCCCTCGTTCACCCCTTGGGACTTGTGGACCTGACCTCCAGGAGTTGGCCCGCCCATCAGACCAGTGGTGCTCCTCCGTTCTCGTCCGTTCACCGTCCTGCCTTGTGTTTGGTTGTGGCATCTCTTGTCCCTGCCACGGAGGCTTATTGTGACGGTAACCCTGAAGCATCCTGTGAGCCCTAGGACTTCCGGGAAGACAGTGCCCGTTTCATTCGGGTGTCACCTGTCACTCTCACGGTGTAGGCGTTACAGATCCTACATCTTACAAAACCTAACTGGCATTTTCAAACGTCGTAGTAGGAGTGCTGTACTTACCATTCTTATCCTCTGTCAGGGCCCTGAAATTGCAAGTTAGTGGTTTTCCAAGGGCAGATCTTTACGTTTTTTATTCTATAGCAACAATGCAAGTAAGTTTCACTCTTTAAGCTGCAGAGAGGCCCCGTGTGGGGAACCCATTTCCTGTCTGTCGGGGACAAGAGGCCTTGGGTGCTCAGGACCTGGGGGTGGTCCTTTGGAGAAACCTGCAGGAGGACTGGACGCCGTAGCAGTTGGCCAGGCTGAGGGGATGGAGGGCCAGCAGCCGCCCGCTGGGGAATGTGCTCGAGGAGCCCAGAGGCGGGCGGGCGCCCTATGGGGCCTGCTGAGGGGCTGGCGGCCAGAGCCCCACCTCCCCCCATTTGAAACAGACTCCGCCCACTCGATGAGAGAATGTAATTCACTTTATGGAATGTATAATCTGCTTCGTTGAATGAGTTTGTTCCTTGAAGACGGTCTGAAGTATGTCTTTATCACAGAATGAGGCGTCAGGAATTAATCACTACACTGGTTTAGGAAAAAGCTGCTTAAACTATAACTATAGAATAATCATAATTTCAAAATGGCATTTTCATTTAGTAAATTGTAATTATAATTTCTAATTAAACTAAATTATTGGCTTGTCTACTAGTATATTCTGCTTCAAAATAAACCATTATATTTGATGAAAGGGTATGATTTCCATAACATTCTTAGTGTGGAACCTCAGGCATGATCTTTGGGACAGAATTCTTTGATCATATATTTTCTCCAACTATAAATACATATTTTGTCTTTACCGGAGGTGGTGTCTCAACCTCCTTTAAGCCATGCGTCCTCGTGTTAAATTCTAGCTGAGGAGGTTTTCTCAAGCTTCGCTTTCTGCCCTTTGTAGTTTGGTTTTTATTTTTTAAAATACCTTTGTAGTAAATAGTTTTTTTCCAACTACATCCTCTGGGCTGTTGTAATTTATAATAAGAAATAGATATGGTCTCTGTCCCTGTTCCTGCCACAGAATTCCTAAGTGATGAGAGTGACTAAGGCGTCTTGTTAATGTTAATGGTAAGGGTTTTCGGACAGGGCCCGAGGATGAGGGATGGGAGACGGTTGCCAAGGAGACCAGCTTTGTGATTAGAGGGGTGGCACTTCCCAGACCTCAGAGCGGGAGGGGTGCC
Organism: Myotis lucifugus; assembly: GCF_000147115.1. NCBI lineage: Eukaryota > Metazoa > Chordata > Mammalia > Chiroptera > Vespertilionidae > Myotis > Myotis lucifugus. The sequence goes on along the minus strand of NW_005871403.1, from coordinate 1,064,357 downwards.
GGAGGTGGAGTTAAGTCACCGGTGCCAGTGGTTCGGTCAGAGCCTCTGTGGTGAAGCTTCATAAAGGCCCCAAGGCCGGGAGTGGGGAGCAGGCTGGGGAGCACGGGGGACATGGCAGGGCGGCCCCACCCCCTTTCCCTGCTCTGTGCCTGTGGTCTCCCATCTGGCTGCCCCCGAGTTACATTTTTTAATCAACTGGTCATCCAGTCAGTAAAGTATCCCTGCGAGTGAGTTCCCTGGGCCACTCTGACAAGTTAATTGGCCTGCGGAGGGGTCATTGGAACCTCCCATCTGTGCTGGTGGGTCAGGTGACACCTGGACTTGTGTTCAGAGCCTGAAGTTGCCGGTGGGGGCGGGGGTGGGGGGGTCTTGTGGGACCCAGTCCCTAACCTGTGGGGTCTGATGCTGTGTCCAGGTGCATAGTCAGAACCGAGTTAAGTTGTGGGACATCAGCTGGTGCCAGAAATGCTCGGTGGCCGGGAAGGAAACATCAGAACTGGTGTCACAATCTTACCCTCGGATCCCCATTTGCTGGTCTAAAAGGTTTTTGTAAGCACATTCAGAGGACACTAATCCCACAGGCCTCACACAAAAAGGTCCCACACCGACCTGCCCCCGGGGGCTGTTGGAGACACCAGCGTATTGAGTGCCCACGGCCGGAAGGGCCTTCCAGGTGCCCGTGTTTCCACGGCTCGTCAGGCTATGGACCGTTCCCTCCTCGCCCGGGAACCACGGGACACGAAGAGCCAGTGGCACTACCTCACCACGCTCTGCACCTGGTGTGTGACGGGTGCTAAACGCTCGCGAACAAAAGGCATTTGTGTCAGACAAGGGTGTAGGCTTGCCTTCCTGTGGGCCGGAGGCTGGGTGTCTGTGTGGACGCTGCGAACAGGAGACTGATTCATAGCACGTTGGCCTTCGAAACAGAGCTAGACTCTGCGTCCTTTTCTCTGTCCTTGATCAGCCCATCTGGTTGGTTTGTGAGTGTTTATAGCCGCTGATGCTGAGGGACTGGCCATGGAGGCCGGCCTGCCCTCTGCCCTCGGTGGCGGTGTGTGTGCGGCTGAGACAGCAAGGAGCCCGCAGATGTTCCCCGGGCTCAGAATTCGGGTCAACACTGAGTTCCTCCTGCAGCAAAGCGAGCTGGGCTGGCGCCCTCGTGTCATCACTGCGGTAAGAACGGTTTCTCAAGGTCTCTGACAAGTGAAATGCCAGTGGGATGAGGGGTTGGGGGAAGGTGGGGGAGGGGTTACGGACAGCCAGCCTCACTGCCGGTGCGGGGGGGCGTGGGGCAGGCAACAGGCGTGGTCTCGGCCCACTGGCCCCTTTTCCAGAGCTTCGCGAAGGCTGCGGACAGATTGGGCCGAAGACGGAGCTAGGAAATGCATACTTTTTAATGTGATGGTGTTTGTTTTGCTTTGAAATGTCCAATTGGAAGCCGTTTGCATTATTGAGTAAGTGCGATCCCCAGGAGCCTCGCCTTCAGTCTGGGGCAGAGAGAGCCATTGACCACAACACAATCTGCGCAAGTCAGACCTGTCGGCCGCGGCCGGGCCCTTTGGGGGAGTGGCCGGTGTGGCCTCGCACTGCATCCCGTAGGAGCTTGGTTGTGCAGTGGGGCAGCCTCTCGGCTTCCTTCCTCAGCAGCCACTCGGCTAGCGCCTGGAGGCCAGGATGCTGACCACGAGCCCCGCGGTCAGAGTGGCCGACGCGGCCCCCAGAGCAGCCCCGCGGCGGAGGGCCAGCTGCCTCCCCGACAGCCCGCTGGGAGGAGCTGGGAGCGCCGGGGCTGCGTCTGGAGTCCTGAAGTGGTCCCTGTGGCACCCGGGGCTCGAGAACATCGTCAGGGAGACGCCAGGGCAGGTGCCTGTGGCCACTGCGGAGCAAAGGGGAGCAGCTCAGCGATCCCAGGCCGGGGAGGCGGAGTGGGGAGCCTGGCTGCACCGTCTGCCACAGGCCCCGCTAACTGAGCTCGGCCCCCACCGTGAGCCGCACGGAGCGGCCGCCTTTCTGTGCTGCAGCGGGGGCACCGGAGGGGACCGTGCGGAAAAGCGCCGTCAGCTGATTTAACGCACAGATAACGTTACCATGAAGGTCAGGGAGGCGTGTCCCTGGCTAAGCCTGCCCCTGTCATGACATGGCCCTCACAGGGGTTTCTAGTGCGTGTGACCTGCCTCGTGGACCATGCGCCCAGGCTGCGGTGCGGCCACTGTGCCAGCCGGGGCGCGGCTGGCGCTCAGCACGGCCGGGGCAGGAGCCTGTGCCCTGAGCAGGGCCATCGTTCCACCACAGACACCGGGTGTAAACAGAGGTGCCCGCCTCCGGTGCGGTGCAGGGAGGTAGGTGGGCAGTGCCCGCTCCAGGTAGCGAGCCAGGCAGACCTGCCCCCGCCAACAGGACAGCTGTGGGCCAGGGCGCAGCCTTCTGCCCTGAGCGGAGGGGGCGCTATGACCGCCCGCTCGGCCTCACCTCTTGCCTTTGCCAGTGGAGGGACAGCGAGGAGACCTAGCTCCCAGCCCTGCTTCCGCCTGAGGACGTGCTATGGCTCGCGGCCTCACGTGGCGGAGGGCACGTGTGTGAGTGTGTCTTCCGGGGCTCAGACGTCCTGTCACGCCGAGAGCCCTGGGCTTGCCTGGTTCCAGCTGCCTGACAGGCAGCCGCTGGCCTTTGTGTCTGAGCCCAGCAGAAGCACCTCCAGCATTACCTGCAGACCCGGCCCCTTCCTCGGGCCCGGCTCTGGGGGCCCCGCTCGCGGGGTGCTCGGTGCCCTGCCGCCGCAGCCCCGAGTACTTCTCAGCCTGCAGGAGAGAGCCCGCGGGTCAGCCTGCCAGCCCTCCAGCACCAGGAGCTGGACCTCAAATCGGGAGCTCCCACTCCCCCCCCCCCCCCCGACCTCCGTGCTGGGACTGCGCTCTGCTTCCCTCCCTGCTCCAGCTGCCCCAGAGCGCAGCCCTGCAGAGAGGAGGGGGGAGGACCGTGGGGGAGCCATGGACCGGGTGCGGCTGACCGGTCGGGGCTTCTATGTCAACAGCAAAGATCCTGGCGGGGGTGCAGCGGTGCTGGTCTAGCTGCCGCCTCGGGCAGCCTCACGTGCTGCTGGGTAAGCCTCGCCCACTCTGCCTGCCTCTTCCGTGGCAGCTCCCTGCCTGCCTGTGGGGCGGCTCCCTGGCTGGCCTGTGACACCGGCCGCTGAGGCCGCACACGCTCGGGGTGGGGCAGGCCTTAAATGGTGCTGCTTTACATCCGTGCTGCCATCGTCTTACACGCCAAGATGACTCGCTCCCCACAGGAGGGCACAACCGCACCCCTGGGGACCGGGGGCTTGGAGAGGGCACCCCTCCTGCTCTGCCCGCGGGCCGGCCTGCACGCGGCGGTGGACAAGAGCTATGACGGCTCGCCCGGCGGGCGCACGCGGGGTCAGGCAGTTGCACTAGCCCTTTGCCTGGGGTTCGGCAGCCGGCTGGCTGAGGGGGCTTTCTGGGGTGCGCGTCTCTCTAATCGGAGCGCGAGCTGCTGCCATGGCCCCGTCTGGGCTCCATCACAGGACAGAGCGGGTGGGTCCACTGAGGCCCCACGAAGCAGGTGCCGGGGCCGCTCTGGGGGCATCCCTTCACCGGGCCGGCCAGGCGCGCGTGTCCCCAGGCCGGGCCGCACACTCACCTCCTCCGCAGCCAGCGCCCAGTCCATCCGCGCAGTGTAGGCGGCCAAGGCAGCCGCGGCCAGCACGCCGCAGACCAGCATGCCCAGCCAGAGGCCTGTGGGGACAGTGACAATGGGCACGTGTCCAGCGCCCGCCCCACCCTCTCCTCACTCCTCCCCACATACCCATGGTTCTCATTCTGACCACAAAGGCCAGAACGATGCCCAGTGGGAGGCCGATGGCGTAGTAGGCGATGGCGTTCACCAAGGCTCCGAAGGCCTGCCGGCCGGTTCCTCTCAGGACTCCGCCGTAGACACACTGGGCGGGAGCAGAGGGGCGGTGAGCAGGGATGGGGCGGGTGGCAGGCAGCAGGCACTTGCTAGGCGGTTTACTAAACTCTCACGGGTGGTGCTCTCAGCCCCCTTTCCTCTGCGGAGCCCGGGAGCCCAGGTCACCCCCGTGTGGCACAGCGGCTGGGTTTCGGGCACAACTCAGGGCCCGCCTTCGCCTCCACGCCTCATCGCCGCCTAGAAAGGGCGGTAAAACCGGAGACTGCCCGCCAGCTGGCCCGGAGATTGCCTAACACTCATTCGGAGGTGTGAGGTGTTGGTTTCCTATTCTTGCCGTAGCAAATCACTGCAAACTTAGAGTTAAAAACAAGACACTATTGATTTGTAGTTGGGATTGGAAGCCCGATGGGCCTCACCACGCTGAAGTCAAGCCTGCTGCCTTCTGGGCCAGAGACAATGTCTCCACCTTTCCCAGCTCCGGGAGCTGCCTGCGCCCTGGGCTCCGCCGCTCAGGCCACAGTGGCGTCGCTCCCCCCTCGCTTCCCTCGTCTCCTTCTCTGGCTCGCCGCCTCCCCTCGCATGAGGCCCCTGGGATGACGCTGGGATCTGGATCATCCAGGATCGTCTCCCCACCCAAGACCCTTGACATCGGAAAATTCCCAGGTCCCGGGATGAGCAGGTGATACTCCTGCGGCCGGGCCGTCATTCTGCCCACCGCCTGCGAGCGAAGGTGCTGTGCTGTCCATGTGAGGCAGGCCTGTGCCCGCTCTGGGGAAGTGCGACTCCTGCTTTATCTCCTAGCCTCGTCCTCCCGAGGGACCCGGAGCCAATGAGCTGAAGAAGCGCAGCTCACGCTCATCAGCACTCAGTCGCTGGTGCTTGGTTATTTTTACTTTGTTAAGATGAGGGCTGCGGAGTATGTTGCGGCTTCTTCACATCTGAGCAGAGAGGTCATGCCCTGGGGACAGGAGGTGCTGCCTCTTGAGCTTTGAAATATGTGCACACATTGCTCATTGTTATATATCAGGGTATAGAAGATGATACTTTTGATTAAGAAAAAGACGTCTCCAAAATTATGCTCGATATGCTCTGGACCAGTATGTCTCAGCCTGGGCGGTTTGCCTCCTGGAAGTGTTTGGCAATGGCTTTGATTGTCACAACTGGAGGGGGGGGGGGGCAGTGCTCCTGGCGTCTAGTGGGTTGAGGCCAGGGATGCTGCTGAACACCCTCCAGTGCCCAGGGCAGCCCTCCTGCAGCAAGGAATGGTCAGGAGGGCCAAGCTCGAGAGGCCTTTAGAACACAATGCCGCAGCAGGGCAGTGCCCAGGAGGGCCAGCGCTGCGGGGCTGCCTAGGAGAAGCAATGGGCTGGTGGACTCAATAGCGAGCCCCAAGAGCGGAGATGGCCAGGGGAGGTGGGGGAGCTGGCTCAGTTCTCCATGTACCCCACGGTGGCTGGAAGCTGAGCGTGTGTGGAGCAGAGATGAGCAGACCCGTGCCACCCACACCTCCCAGACAGTGGAGCCTGGGCATGGACAGAAGAGACACAAGAGGACCCAGAAGGAAGTCAACGCTGAGCAGACTACAAACAGCCTGAGTGTGCCCCCAGCCCACATGCGGATCCTCCAGCAGGAAATGGGAGCCTTACCAATGGTCAGAGGTCTCTGACCACAATCTCCAATCTGTGACTGGCTGGCCACTGAGCTATGCAAACAGGGAAGTGCCCCCTAGGAAGCTAAGCTTAAAAATAAACAAGAAACACACACGCACACAAAACTAAGCAGAGATATCAGCTGCAGGTTGTGGAGGCAGGATTCACAGAAATAGTCCAGGCAAGTTACTAAACAGAACAACAGGCCTTGGGGAGAAGTCACACATGACAAGCTCCAGGATGGACCTATGCTAGGCCACAAAGCAGGTCACAGTACATTTTAAAATATTGAATTCATATAAAATACGTTCTCTGGCCATAACAGAGTGAAATTAGAGATGCCTACCAGAAAGAACCTGGGAACAACCCAAATATTGAGAAATTAACACACTTCTAAACTCAGGAGTCAATAACTCACAAGAGGAATTTTAAATATTTTAAACTGAATGAAAAGGAAAACAACATGCCAAAACCTGTCAGATGCAGCGAAAGCAGCACGTACTGGGGGGATGTATGGTTCTACATGCCTGGGTCAGGAGAGAAGAAGGAGCTCCGTCAACAGCCTAACATTCCACCCGCCGAAGCCAGTGAAGCAGAGCAAACTGTACCCAAGGAGCAGAAGATGGGCGTAACCTGATCAGCGTGAGATCATCGGAACCAAACATTCTACTTCCTTGATGAGATCCGCAAAACTGGCAAACACCAAGGAGTCGACATTGGTAAATAAGACCAAGAAAATAGCAAAGTGAAGCCACAAGTTACCAAGATCAAGAATGAAAGAAGGGACGTTGCTCCTGGCTATAAAGAAAGGATTATAAGGGAATACTATGAGCAACTTCATGCCAAAGAATTAGCTTAGTTGAAGTGAATACATTCTTAGAAAGACAAACTACCAAAACTAACTCAATAATAGAAGGGAAATATACCTATAACAAGTCAATAAATTGAATTACTTTAAAATCTTCTGACAAAAGCTCAGGCCCACATGGTATCATTGGTGAATTCTGTCAAATATTTAGAGGAGAAGCAATGCCAATCCTCCACAAACTCAAAAAGTGTAAGAGTAGAGAACACTTTCAAAATCCTTCTATGAGACCAATGTCACCCTTACACCAAAGCCAGGTCAGGATATTACAGGGAAAAGGATAAACATTACAGATGAGCACTGGCCGGTGGCACAGTTGGTTGGCGCATCGTCCTATACAACAATAGGTTGCAGGCATGATCCCCAGTTGGAGCACGTATGGGAGGCAACTGGTTGATTTTTTCTCTCACATTGATCTCTCTTTCTCTTCCTCTCTCTAAAAAAAACAATAAAAACCTCCTTGGGTAAGGATTACAAGTAAATAAATAGAAAATTTAAAATTACAGGCGAATATTCCTCATGAATATAGATGTAAAATCTCTTAACAAAATATTAGCAAGCCAAATGCAGCAATATATAGAAAAGATATACACCATGATCTGGAGGAGTTTATCCTAGGAATGCAAGGTATAACATTTGAAAATCAGATCATGTAATTATACCACATTAATAGAACAAAAACCATAGGATTATCCCAATAGATACAGAACAACATTCTTCAAATCCACGAGAAAATGTTTCAACACAGTAGGAGTAGAAGGGCCCTTCCTTAACCTGGTAAAGGGTGTTTGTAAAAACCCTACAGGTAACATATCTGATGCTGAAAGACTGAATACTTCCCCCAGCATTGGGCACAAGGCATAGATGAAAGATCTTTCCACGTCTACTCAATATTGTCCTGAGATTCTAACCAGATGAAAAGGAAAAGGTAAAACTCTTTATTCACGGATGACACGATCCTATATGTAGGAAATCTTAAGGAATCCACATACAAAAAATGACTAGAATGAATTTAACCAGGTCACAGGATAAAAGATCAATAAACAAAATCCCTTCGCTGTAACCTCTCTGTTGGCGATAGTTTGACTTCTTTCCTGCATGAAGCCAAGAGCCCACAGTGGGTGGTGGACTCGGGCCCCCGACCCCGGGGTGCCTGCATCACAGCCACTTTGGGAAACAGTTTGGCAGTTTCTTAGAAATTTAAACATAAACTTATTATTCAGCCGAACAATTCAAGTCCTAGGACTGTAAAAAGAGAAATGAAACCATACGTTCACACAGAGGACTTGTACGAGAATGTTCCCAGCAGCCTTAGTCATAATAGCCAAAACCAGAAACAACCCGGAAGCCCACGCACTGGTGACTGGATAGGCAAAATGTGCTACACCCGCACAATGGACTGTTATTTGTCACAAAAAGGAATGAAGTCCTGAAAAAGTACTACTACATGGATAAACCTCAAAACGTCACCCTCAGTTAAAAAGGCAGCCACAGAAGACGACCTATGTTTCATTTACATGAGCTGTTCATAAAAGGCAAAGTTCACACACCTATGGAAAGCACCTCAGTGGGTGCCTGGGGCCGGCCAGGGGCAGGGATTGACTGTGAAACAGGCCCCCGGAAATTTGGGGGTGATGGACAGATTCTGAAACGATTGCCGTGATGGTTGACAACTCTACATTTACTTAAAATCATTCAATTATTCACTGAAAATGTGTGAATTTTATGGTATGTGATTATAATTCAATAAAAGTATAAAAACGAAAATAATGTCCATGGAAAACATAAATGAAGAATAATGTCAACATAGCCAGGAGGAAAGGCCTCTTGCAATTGCTAGTTGCAAAGTTGTTTCCAAGTTCCTTGCGGTGAACGTGAGCGGGGAAGCGCTGCCTGGGAGGAGGCAGGCCTAGCTCCCTGAAGCACGGCTCTCCAGCCTGCCAGCGTCAGGAGGAACACTGTGACCAGTAACCCTCACAGCATCCTCTGACCCCCCACAAGGTAGTTCCCCGTCATGGTCCATGATAAAAGCTACAGATACGACGACAGAACACAGCCCGGAGGACGCGTGCTGCCGGGGCTGACAGTGCTGCGCCTGTGCTCTCTGAACGCCCAGCCAGACTCAGAGGGAAGTCCCAGGGCAGGGCAGCCGGGCAGTGAGCGCTGGGCCCTGGGAAGGATCCCCCTACCCCCCCCCCCCAAACCAGCTCTCCCGGGGTGGATTCCGGAGCTGGGCTCTGCGCTGCTGGGCTCTCCTAACTCAGGTGGCAAGAGGAGACACAGGGTTCCTACTCCTGCTTGGGAATGAGCCCGCAGTGCTCTCCTTTCACACCGTGCTTTTTCAAACCCCCAGAGTTCAAGTCTGTGCTCAATGGAACCTCCCTTTAGTGGGCAAAGGAGAGAAAATTCCAGTCCCTCTGCATTCGGGATTGACCCCCGCCCTCCCAGAGATGCCCCTTCCACTGGCTACAGGTGTGGTTGCCGTCGACCTCCCGGCCAGGCAGGGCCCAGGTCAGTGCCTGTGGCCCCGGCTCAGGGGAACAAGGACGGACAAAGATCTGTGCGCTTACGCTGGTGCAACTTTTCAGTTTTGCTCACCTGCATTCATCGTTTGGCTTGTTGGAGTTGCAGGAGGCAAGGGAGCCATTGTTTTGAATAAAAATAGACCTACTATGAGTAAATACTCTGGGCACTGACTGTACAGGTAGCCCCCTCCGTGTAGCGATACATAGAGAGGCCCGGGGAGGGCGGCACAGTGTACTCACACAGATGGCCTCAAACAGCTGGAAGACGATGTAAATGGGCATGACCTTGTTCACCACGGCGATGACCTCCCTGCAGGGGAAGCAGGAACGGACCTTCGTTGGGAGCACTGAGACAGGACTTATTCTGAGAGACCTGCTTGTATTCCCTCTCTTACACCTCCTCCCAACATGGCCACCCATGCAACCCAGCTCCCCTGGCCCGAGTCTCCATGTCTGTGGGTCTCTGGACAGGCAAGTGGCGGAGGCCAGGCCTGGGGGACGAGCCAGATGCTGGCGTCTCTCCGTGAGGGCAAAGCCAGGCCTAGCCCTGCTCCCTGTGGATCCAGGGCCAAGCCAGGCTTGTGACAACCCCCTGTGACGTTTCCCAGAAGTCAGTGAAGAAAACCCATTACCTACTCATCATTGGTAAAGATATAACCCAGGTTATTTTTCAGGAGGCTCAGCAGGGTGCCGATAACCAGCGAGGTGCCAACTGAGAGAGACAAAGGAAGAGCATTTGGCTAAACAGCCCATGGAGAGTCCAGCGGTCAGCACAGGTCAGCCCAGCCCCCCACCAGGGCCTCCCGTCCTGCATTAGAGCCAGTCACTGGGACTGGGACATTACTTTGCCGCCCTGTAGGAAGGACAACATATAAAATGCCTTTCCCGTGGTTCTCCAAGTGGGGTTCCTGGGCCAGCAGCATCAGGATTGCCTGGTCACGTGCTGGACATGCCGATTCTCAGACCCCCATCTCTAACCTACGAGCCAGAATCTGCCCGGGGAGGCCGGGGCCTGTGCTGTGGGCGGCCTCTAGGGCAGTGGTCGGCAAACTGCGGCTCGGCAAACCGCGGCTCGCGAGCCACATGCGGCTCTTTGGCCCCTTGAGTGTGGCTCTTCCACAAAATACCGGCTCTTCCGCAAAATACCGACTTCTGCGCATGGGCCACGAAGTTTCAATCCCACTGTATGTGCGCGCCCCGCACGTGGTATTTTGTGGAAGAGCCACACTCAAGGGGCCAAAGAGCCGCATGTGGCTGGCGAGCCGCGGTTTGCCGACTACGGCTCTAGGGGACCCAGTGCCACCTGAAGCCTGAGCACCACCCTGCTCTCCGCAGAGGAGCTGATCGGAACCCAGAGCCGAGCCCGGTGAGAACACCGGTTGGTTCCTTCTGAGGGGTGGCCTGGGCGCCCCGCTCCTGGGGGTGCTGGAGGGCAAGCCTGCAGAGCTCCCTGGGCGGCGGAGGGAAGCGCCTGGGGAGGGTCACACTAAGGTGTGTGGTGGCAAGCTGCCCCCAGAAGGCCCGGGAGCCCAGCAGAGGGTGGGGAAGGAGCGCAGCAGGCTAGAGTGGGGGCTGAGGTACCGTCCACGTATCAGCCAGGGCTGCTCTGGGCCTGACACAGGTGTAGCCGGTGGAATAAGCCTGGCAGCTCCATGGCAGCCCGGCCGCCAGCACCCAGGCCTCCCTGGCCCAGGCCCTTGACCCCCCAGCTTGCCAAGTCCCCTCCCCTGGGAGAGGACTCCCCCACCTGTGCAGAGCACGCCTGAGGCGGCGGATCGCTGGGCTTGCACGGTGTCTGCAGCTCCCAGGGACGTCCCGACTCGGACGCAGACCGAGATGCTGAGCCCCATGGGAATCTGGGATCAAGATAAGAAGGTGCTGTCAGTGGAGCCAGCCTGGGCCCTGGGATGGGGTGGCTGGCTGTGAAGCAGCCCCCCAGCCCCCCAGCCCCGGCCGAGGAGGAGCGAGAAGGCTAGATGGATCCCAGGCAGCGTGAGAAGAGCTGCTGCAAACAGGTGGGGGTCTCTGATGCTGGGCCATGGGGTGGGGATCACCCATCAAGCGTCACAGGCAGACGGGCCTTGCAGTCAAACTCACTGTGTTCCCCAAACTCATGAGGAAGTGAATGTTTAAATGGCCCTAAGTTGCCAGGAAAGCTCCCTGGAGGAAAAAAATGTTTCTGTAAAAATAAGAATCACCTTATAAGTTAGTTTTGTAAGTGTAGGTTTTTATGACCCTTTGCTGAGTCTGTGGTCACAGCCTGGATGCCCAGGAGCCTGGCGGGTTCGCACATGAGTGACACGGACAGCCATGTCTCTAGAGAAAGGGGGGACCCTGTCGGAGAAGAGGATCCCCCCGGGACTCTGTCACCCAGTTCTCTCTAAGGGGTGCAGGAATATGGGCATATGCTAAATGGAAAATGCAGAAATCCAGATTAGGTGTAAAATCTCCTCATTTTAAGATGGTGTTAATTAGAAAAGAATTCTTCTGACACCGGGTGAGTTCAGTGTTAGCCCGGGGTGGCTGGGGTGTCTGTGTGTGAGTCTGGCAGGGCCTGGACCTGACGGGCATGGGGAGCCAGGGAGGGCCCCTTGGGACAGAGTGACAGCCTGCTCCCTCCTGTGACGCCCCAGGGCAATGGGGGTGCTGGTCGGGCGGAGGGCACTCACCATGTAGGTGACTGTAGCCACCTCGTAGATGACGGCCTGGGCAGAGAGATCCACCATGCTCAGCAGGCCTGCGGAGGGGAGGGGGTGAGTAGGCCTGAGGAGGGGGTGGTGAGCAGGCCTGCGGGGGGGGGGGGGGGGGTCATTAGGCTTTTGGAGGGGAGGGGGTGGTGAGCAGGCCTGCAGTGGGGTGTGGGGGGGTCAGTAGGCTTGCAGAGGGGAGGGGGATGAGCAGGCCTGCAGAGGGGAGGGGGTATGAGCAGGCCTGCAGAGGGGAGGGGTGAGCAGGCCTGCAGAATGCGGGGGTGAGCAGGCCTGGGCCAGCCCTGAGGCCCTGGGCTGACGGGGCACCCTCCACTTTAGGGTAAGTGGTTTTGAAGGGCAAATTCACAACCAAACATGTCCTGCTGGGCCTCCAGCCTTCCAGGAAAGCCCTGCCCAGCCACGGAATTTCCTGCAGGCTGTTCCCGGGAGGGTTTGGCTTGCGAGCTGAATGTGAAGCATGTGGCCTGGTATGCAAAGACAACTGGGCCAGGACCAGGAAACCCAGCTGGGCCATGGTGTGGCTCTGGACAGCGCTCTGTGCCGGGCCTGGCTTCCTGGCTGTCCGTGGGGGCAGGGCCGCCTGGAAGGTCCTGGGCGAGTGCAGCTCGGCCCGGCTCTCAGGCAGTTCGGACTCCGTGCTGAGCGCTCAGGGGAGAGCCATGCCGCCAGGCCCACGCGCACTCACGCACCATCCATTCCACCTCCCACTCGCTCGGCGACTTGCCACCTACACTGGGTGCCCACTCGGTGCCAGGGCAGTGCTGGCATCCACCACAGAAGGCCAGGCCTATCCCCGGGAGCTCACAGACTGAGGGGAGACAGTGCACCACCGACCTGGCCTGGGCGACTGGCCAACTACCTGTCAGGGAGGGGCTTCTGAGCTGGGTGAGCCGCCCACGGGCCCCCCGCCCCCACCCCCGCCCCCCGCCCTTCCACATACCCATGAGGAAGCTGCCGATCTCGTAGGCCCACCACTCGATGCATATCATGAGCATGCTGGGGAGGGCCAGGGAGAAGAAGGGGCCCCAGTCCTGCAGGCACTGCACGGACCAGCCTAGGAGCAGAGGCCTGGGCTGAGCAGCAGCCCCCTGCGTGCCCCCTGCCAGGCCCCGACGGCCATGGGCTCTGCCCACGTGGCGTCTTACACAGGGCATGCGGCTGGCCCCGTGCTGGTGGGGGCTTGGAAAAGGGCGTGGGGACAGGGCACCCTCCACCTGGGCCAGGGCCACGGAGCAGCGGGGGTGGGGGGGTGGGGGGGGGGAGCCCGGGTGCGGGCGGGTGTCCGCTCCATCTGTGATACCACAGGATCTAGGGCGAGTGCCCTGCCCTTCTGGGCTCTGCCTGCTCATCTGGAGGTTTCCGTCCTGATCTTTGCCCTGCTTCCCAGGAGGGTCACGGGAGGGCGGCACGATTGAGGCCAGAGGATGAGCCCGAGGGCCGTGCAGACACGGAGGGGACACCCTGGCCTGGAGGAGGCCAGGCCTGAGCTGGGCCTGAAATGCCCGGAGACGGACCCACAGGCTGCCGCCAGGTGTCAGGAGGCAGAGGCTCGGAACCGGAAGCCTGGGAGCGGACAGGCATGGGTTCGAGGCCAGCCCCCACCGTGCACCATCTTTGGCATTTTGGGGAGATCGCTTAGCCTCTCTGGGTCTCAGTTTCCTCCGTGTAAAGGGAATGGGAATGATAAGGTGCCCTTAGCCGGGTCAGGAGTGCCGGTCGCCGGGCTGACACCTAGGATTTTGCCTGTTGTTACTATTACTCCTGAGATCCTGGGGCCAGTGGAAGGCTCCCTGAGCCTGACTCCTGCGGGGCTCTGCACCGTGGGGCATGGGGTGAGGGGACCCCAGGACTTCGGGGTGGGAGTCCTGAGGGGTAGAGCAAGGCCCTGAAGGGAAATAGAAGCAGGTCGGGGATGGGGCCCCTCCGATGGGCTCCAGCCGGCCCTCTACCCGCCCAAGCAGCGCCCTGGGCCGCGCAGGGGCTGAAGCAGGCGGCCCACCTGCCCACGTCTCCCGATGCAGCTTCCTCAGCACGATGTAGAGCAGCAGGAAGACCGTCTGCACGAACTGGGAGAGGGTGTTGGCGTAGGCAGAGCCCCTGGGAGGGGAGACGGCAGGGCTGGGCTGAGGCCAGCATGGCAGAGGCAGGCAGGGCTCGCTCAGGCCCCCGGGACCCGTCTCGCCCTGTCTCTTTGTTGGGGCATCCCCATCAAATTCCTCATGACCCCCCACTTCTGGACGGTGCGAGCAGCCTCCACAGTCTTTGTCGTGGGTGAAGCAAGGATGACAACTGACCTGCCCCAGGCGGGGTGGGCACTGGGTGCGCATGTCTCCGACAGGCCCCCGAAGCCCAGCGGCCTCACCTGACCCCCAGGCTCAGCACCAAAACCAGGACGTAGTTGGCCAAGGCGTTGATGAAGTTGCCCACGAGGCCGCTGAGGACTTGGGGCCAGACGATCCCCTGAAATAAACGAAAACTGGCCTGGCCTTGCTATGGGCTGGGCAGGACCAGGCGTGGGGGCACATGCAGGGGGTGCAGAGAGGCTGGAGATCGGGCTCCCCACGGGCCCTGCACCCGAGATCAGGGCGCGCAGACTCAGACTCGGACACAGAGGGAGAGAGCCCCCGCCCCCAGGCCCGGGCAGTGCGCTAGCCACCCTCCAGCCGGGGACCTGTACCTGGTTTTGCAGATATTTTGCCAGCAGGCTGTAAAGAAAAATCACCTGCATGAAATAAACACACCCACAGGTAAACAACCACCAAAACATGACCAGGTGGACATTAACAGGGATTTCTTAGGGATCTGAGTTTGGGGCAATGACTTCGCCAAAGTACGTGGGGGCCCCACAGGTAAGCTTCACCTGGCTGGGTGCATGCTCTGGCCCCGCCCATGGGAGAGGCCTCGGCCTCGGGTGACAAGCCAGCAGGGAATGTGGCTCTGAGAGCGCAGGCAGCAGGCGCCTGCCAAGGCCGAGGGCTGGCGGGTGCTGGCAGCCACCCACCGCTTAGGAAGGCTGCCCAGTGGCTGGTTCAGGACACACCGATCCCGAATCCACAGGCGTGACCACCTGGCGCCTGGCCCTGGTCACTGGAGACAAGAATCTGGAGGGAGTGGTGGGAGCTGAGCAAGGCTGGCCGCACCAGCAGCCTCGCTGAGCAGGTTTAAGGCCCCATGAAGGGCAGGGCCTTTTTTCTCTGTGGAGCACAGGGGTCCGGGGCGTGTGTGTGTGTGTGTGTGTGTGTGTGTGTGTGTGTTGTCTGTGCTCTCTGTCCTTTGTCAAAGCCTGGCCGGGCCTGTGCCGTGTGCCCCATCCCTTCCTTTAGCCTCTACTCGTTGGATGTAGCACAGGGTCCCGAGCGTGGAGCTGGAACTGCACTGCCTGCGTTCAAAGACCGGCTCTGCCGCTCAGGAGTTGTGTGATTCCAGGCCAGGGGTCCTCAAACTTTTTAAACAGGGGGCCAGTTCACTGTCCCTCAGACCGTTGGAGGGCCGGACTATAGTTTAAAAAAAACTATGAACAAATTCCTATGCACACTGCACATATCTTATTTTGAAGTAAAAAAACAAAACGGGAACAAATACAATATTTGTATTTGCATGTGGCCCGCGGGCCGTAGTTTGAGGACCCCTGTTCTAGGCATTACAGGTCTTTGCCTGTTTCCTCATCGGTCCTGGGATACTGTGTGTGCACCTAATATACATGCACATACATAAGCAAGGTGATTACATAACAGTATTTGGCATATTTAAGCATTCCAAATGTTAGGTAAGCATTATATAAGTCTTATTATTGCTCATTAAACTTTGCAGCTGCATCTTGTGGGAGGGACTTGCTCTATTTAACACGGGAGTTTCCCTGGGATAACTTTGTAGGGTGCAATCCCCTGCGCTGGCACACGGCCCTGTTGGACAAAATACCACCCTCCTGGTCTGAAGAGCAAAGCCTGGTATCTAGGGAAGACTTGGAGGAGAAACCAGCCCTTTCACGTGGTTCCATGATGCAAGAGAAACCCGGAGCTGGCCGGCCCTGGCACTGGCCTTTCAGTGTGGGTGGCCGGGGTTCGCCCTGCCAGACCTGGGCGTGCTGTAAAGCACTCTGAAGTGCTTTCTCCTCAAGAACATCGCCCCCTGGTGCCATGGAGGATAAAGGGGTTTGAGAGGCAGGAAGACAACTCCAGCTGCCAGGGAGTGACATGTGTCACTGAGCGTGGCCGTGGATTCCAGCGCAGTCTCAGTGGACACGCTGCTTATTTAGCCCTCAGTAAGTTCACGGAGAAGAAAGAAGGGAATAGTCAATAAAGAGTCTTAGAAAAAGTTTGTTAAATGGATTAAAGTCTTACATGTAAAAATGAAAACCATGAAGGGGTTCAAAGAGAATGTACACAAATGTTTATATAATCTTGATATAGGTTAAGTGTTTTTAAGCTCATCAAATACAGACACTATAAGGAATAGGATGTATCGATCTGTTCCGTATACATTAAAAATTCTTTAAGTGGCCCTGGCCAGTTTTGCTCAGTGGATAGAGCATCGGCCTACGGACTGAAGGGTCGCCGGTTCGATTCTAGTCAAGGGCACATGCTCAGGTTTCAGGCTCAATCCCCCAGTGGGGGGTGTGCAGGAGGCAGATGATCGATGATTCTCTCTCATCATTGATGTTTCTATCTCTCTCTCCATCTTCCTCTCTGAAATCAATAAAAATATATTTTAAAAAATTCTTTAAGTCAAATATATCAAAAAGTTGAAAGGCAAGTGACAAACTGAAAAGTGCAACATATGTGTCAAAGGGTTAAGCTATTATTTAACA
The DNA here is from genome assembly GCF_000147115.1 of Myotis lucifugus. Classification (NCBI taxonomy): domain Eukaryota; kingdom Metazoa; phylum Chordata; class Mammalia; order Chiroptera; family Vespertilionidae; genus Myotis; species Myotis lucifugus. The sequence goes on along the minus strand of NW_005871403.1, from coordinate 1,047,870 downwards.
AATTATTATAATTAGAAAAAGATGAACCCATTATAATAAGCAATTCACAGAAGAAAAACAAGTGATCAGCCCGGCTGGCGTGGCTCAGTGGTTGAGCATCCACCTATGAACCAGGAGGTTGCGGTTCAATTCCCAGTCAGGGCACAGGCCCCAGTTGGGTGCAGGCCTGCAGGAGGCAACTGATCAACGATTCTCTCTCATCATTGATGTTTCTCTCTCTCTCCCCCTCTCCCTTCCTTCTTGGAATCAATAAAAATATATTTTTTAAAAAGAAAAACAAATGATCGATAAATCCATGAAAAAATGTTTAATTTCATTGACAATAAAATACATGTTAAAACAATTTATTTCTAATTGGAAAAAATTAATAATACTCTGCTGATGAGAGTGTTGTGAGTGGGAGTAGAAATGCTACAAATTGGTATCAAAAGCTGTTGGCAGAGTAACTCCAATTCTAATAATGCATCTTAAGGAAATCATTACAAATGTTCACAAAGTTTTTCTATAAGAATGTTTATCAAATCTTATTTATAATAATGAATATAGGGAGCAACCCAAATACCCAACATATGGGGATTGGTTAAAAATTTGTGGCACAATGAGGTACTATGTAGCCTTTGAAATGGGTGCGTGGGAGGCTGTTTAATCATATAAAGGGACTAATGACATATTTGAAAGGGAAAGAGCAGGTTATAACACAATATACACACATTGGCCTCATTTCAAACTGCATATGTGTATGTGTGTGTGTGAAACCGCGCATCCGTGAGTAGAAATAGTCCTGGAAAGAGAACCTATGTTCTCTCTGGATGGTAGGATTATAGGTGATTTGAAGTTTTTCTTCCCCGGGCTTTCTACAGTAAATGGCTTCCTAATCAGAAAAACATGTTCTGTTATTTTTAAAAGTTCAATCTGCACGGACCAGAAGGGGAACTTCTCGGACCCCTGCCGGCATCCTCAGTGCAGGCGGATGCCTCCCAGCAGACCGGTGGACAGGCGAAAAGCCGGAATTTGGGAGAGGGGAGCCCACCGCCTCCAGGCTCGGCACTCACCGGAAGTGCGGGCATGAAAATCAGCACATATTCGTGGGTGAGCCTGCAAGAGACAGAAGCTCCAGAGCGGGCAGGCTGTGCCCTGTCAGCCGGGGCACCCTGGGACCCCGGGTTTGCGGAGAGCTCTCCCAGGCCCTGCAGGTATCCGCCAGGACGAGTGGGGTGCTGCCAGAGAGGAACCCCAGGACCAGCCACAGGGGCCTCGGGGCCCGAGGACTTGCATTTGGAGTCACGTGTGGCTTGTAAGGGGGTAAAAAAAAGTTCTCTGATCAAGAACTAGCCAATGAGTGCACATACTATACAGTGAACAAGGCATTCCATGAGGGACGTTTCTAAGATTAATGATAAACGGTGTAGTTCATCAGAAATGGGTTCAGTCCTCTTTCTCCTTTTTGGAATATGGGGTAGTGCACACTTCATTTCTTTTTTCTAATCCTCACCGAGGATATTTCTCCATTGATTTTTAGAGAGAGGGAAAAATCGATGTGAGAGAAACACATTGCTTGGTTGCCTCCTCACGGGCCCTTGAGCAGAATAGAACCCGGGGCCCTTCGGTCCACAGGCCGACGCTCTATCCACTGAGCAAACCGGCTAGGGCCACACTTGTTTCTTCAAAAAGCATCTGTGACGGTCCAGCTGGTGCTGGGACACAAATGCAAACATGCAAATCCCTTATTGGTCTCTCCTCCCAGATTAAAACCTGCCGTTTGTCTGCCCCCTGCTGGTCGCAGGCAGAGCAGCATGCTGTGCGGAAGACTCCCCAACCCTAACCTGGACCCCGCCCCCAAGCGGCACCTGTGTGTTTCTGACGGGGAAGCGGGGCGCCCGGGGCGGGGGGGGGGGCTCCTTTAGGGTCCCCTGCACCGCCCGCCTTACCTGGACACGGCCGGGTCCTGCCGGAGGAGCAGCAGGAGGTGCTGGGTGTTGAGGAAGAGCGCCCAGCAGGGGAAGCAGCAAAGCAGCAGGATGAGCGCGCCCCGCTGCAGGATGACCCCCACGTGCTTCTTGTTGGGGCTGCCGAAGCTCTGCAACACGGCCGCCGGCTCAGCGCCTCGCCCGGCCCGGCGGGGCCAGCACCCGCAGCAACGCCCGGCCTCAGGGGCAGACGCCGGCCGCCCGCGGCCCAGGGGCCTCCCGCTGCAGGGACTTCGGCCCAGGCCTCTCCGAGCTGTTCACGGAGCACCGCCCGGTCCCCCCGCCCCAGTCCTTCCCGAGCGCTATTTCCCCGCGCAGCCGAGGCCGGGGCTGGAGAGCATTGGCCAAGTCACCTGCTAGTAAGTGGCAGCAGGGCCCAACCCAGGTCCCCAGGTCCCCAGGTCCACCCGAAGCCCAGAACTCGGGTCCCCGAGGCTGGGCGCCCCGGGGCAGGGGTCCTATCTGTGCACCCTCAAAATCTGACACACGAGCAGGGACCCTCTCCACCCCTTCCTGCCAGGCTCGCTGCTGGCCCGGCTTCGGGGAGGTCTGTGTTCCTGGCAGCACTGGGTCCTTAGGGAGCAGGTGGGCGGAGGGGAGGGGGGGGGAGGCAGCTGCCCCACCGGGTCTGCTTGACAGGCTCCCACTCCAGGGAGCACCGAGGAGCCTTTGGGGGTCCCACCCCCCTTTGGGCAGCAGTAGAGAGATGGCTCTGCCCTGCCCGGCTCCAGGAGGCCCGCCTACCTGGGACATCAAGGTGTCACATGCTGAGGAGAAGCCGAGACCCACGGAAACTCCGCAGACGTTGATGAACTGATGCCAACAGGAGGAAATAGGCTGGTCAGGCGCTGCCCAAGGAGGGCCTGCATCCGGGCAAGGCCGCCCAGCAGCAGCTGAGACCCCTCCCGGCGGCCTGCCCGCAGGTTGTGTGCCATCTGGTGAGGGGCCCGTCCCCGCTGGGATGCAGCTGTCAGCCCCTGTGCTGGGTCTTCGGGGTGGCTGGGGAGGGCAGGAGGGGGCAGGGGGCGTCCCTCCAGTCCTGCCTGTACTCACGGCCACGGAGAGGGTCACCGACGCCAGCTCCACTTTGCCCAGGTGCCCGCAGAACACCGAGCTCACGACGTAGATCATGAAGGACAGCACCTGGAACAGGAACTGGACAGGGCAGCCTGGGTCAGGGGCGCCCGACACAGCCCCGCGTCCAGGGGCGCCCGACACAGCCCCGCGTCCACCAGGGGCCCGCAGAGCTCCCTGAGCCCCGGCACAGCCCACACCCGGGATCTGTGTGCTGAGCCAGGAGGCAGCGCTGCTCCCGCTGTGCCCTCCACAGCTGGGTGCACCCCCGGCTGCAGGTCTGTTGCCTGAACGTGCAGCAATGAGACACCGGGCAGGAGCCCGGGACTAACGCAAGCATTCGCCACTGCTGCCCATGTCCTGGAACCATTGGCCAGGCCACAGATAAACAAAAAGGAGGAATAAAATCCACCCAAATCTTAGCAAAGGCCCTGGCCAGTGTGCTCAGTGGTTAGAGAGTCCACTTGCTCACCAAAGGGTTTCAGGTTCGATTCCAATCAAGGGCATGTACCTGGGTTGCAAGTTCGATCCCCAGCCTGGTCGTGGTGCGTGTGGGAGGCAAGCAATCGATGTGTCTCTGTCACATCAATGTTTCTCTCTCTCCCCTTACCCCCTCCTCTCCACTCTCTCTGAAAATCAGTGGAAAAAAATATCCTCAGGTGAGAATAAAAAAAGTCTTAGCAATGACTATGTCCAGGTGGTGGGATTGGAGATGAATTTCTTTCTTCTTTATAACTTTTTGTTTTGTCTGAAACTTTTACAAGGAACACATATCAATTAGCTTTTGTGATTAAAAAAATGTATCTGAAGACATTTTCCTTTGTCAATAAAAAGGGCAGCGCCCGGCTGGGGTGGCTCAGTGGTTGAGTGTTGACCCATGAACCAAGAGGCCACAGTTGGATTCCGGGTCAGGGCACTTGCCCGGGCTGTGGGCTCGGTCCCTGGTGGCGGGCGTGCAGGAGGCAGACAATCAGTGATTCTCTCTCATCATGATATTTCTATCTCTCGCTCCCTCTCCCTTTCTCTCTGAAACCAATAAAATATGTAAATAAATACATACATGAAAAGGGCAGCGGGCCCCCTTCCCCTGCACACACCTCTCGGGAGGCCTGTGGCTCCCGCATCGGTGGCTCTCACTTGTCACTGTGAGACCTTCCACCCCCACCTGCCTGTGGGTTTCCGAAGGAGGACAGGAGGTCCCTGCTGAGCGTGGCCAGGCTCCACCTCTACCCCCGGCACCGTCCGGGGACAGCCGTCTGCGGTCGCCTGCTCTGGGCGGCAGCCCCTGGTGCAGTCTGAAGGTGGCCAACCGGGGAGTTTCTGGGGAAGGGTCGTGGGCAGCCCCTGGCACACCCAGGTCATGCCTGGAGCAGCTGGCCCCCAGCCCCCACCCCGCATGCCACCTCCTTACCAGGGGTCCAGACAGGACGAAGAGCCTCCACGCCTCAGCCCGAAAGCCCACAGGGACCAGCTTGCCGAGGGCAGGGCAGCAGCCCCCGAGCTCCGGGCGCACTGCATCCTGGAGGCTGTCCATTCGAGCCCTGGCTGCTGGCTGGGCTCCCGTGCGCCTGAGCACCCCCTTGGCCAGCCTCACCGGGCAGCCGAGTCACCTTGCAGCCTGGCTAATGAGTAAGGAGAGGGAGGAGGGCTGCCTTGAAGACCAGCTGTGGGGTAAGCCTCGCCTCCTGGGCAGCCCACTGGCCCTGGCCCCGAGCCAGGAAAGGACAGTACAGAGCCCTGGCCACCTGGGAGGCACCTGGGCTGACGCCTGTGGGTGCCTTGTGTCTGCTCTCCCCCGGGGTCAGCAGCGAAACCTCGGAGGGGGGCTTGGGGGCAGAGCAGGGGTGTGCTGGGCGAGGGGGGGCGGGGACCCTGGGAGCCTTACACGTTGGTGTGGTCGTGCCCAGATGGCGCCCATTTCACGATGAAGAAATGGAGACAGAGAGCCAGGCGGCAGAGCCCGGCTCCAACCAGGCGGGCTGCCTCAAGAACCCTGCCCTGAGGAGCCACTCCAGGCGCCCGCGGAAGCTGCATCCGGACTATTGGCCAGAGCTCCATGCGGCCAGCCCGGCCTCCTGCGGCCTCGGGGCCATCACAGACGCGCTCCATCCTCCATCTCCACGCCTTGGCCCTGAGAAGGGCAGAGAGAGCGTCTCCCGCCTCCGGGGAGGCGCCAAGGACTCACCATGAGGAGGGCCCAGAGCTACAAAGTCCTGGGGAGGGGCCGGGGAGGACAAGGGGAGCAGGGAGTCACTGCAAGCCCCCTACACACCTTGGAGTTAGGGAGGCTTCCAACCCCAAGAGGGAGCCTGCTGGGAGCTGGTACCCATGCCTGGCAGCTCCCCATGCCACCGACCAGTGTAGGGACGGCCCTGCCGGGCAGCTGACTGCCGCGTTCTGCCAGGCACGGTCGGAGCCAGGCCTCTGCTTACTGGTTACTTGTTAACTGTTAGCTCCGTACACTTGGTTACACTTCACCAACCCGGAGCCGTTAGGTGTCCCCTCGGCCTCCCTGAGCCCCCCTCCCCCCGCCCAGGCCTGCTGATTTCTGGGTTTCAACGCCAGAAAATGCCGTGAGGTTAGAAAACAGTGACTGGAGCCTTCTGGAGGGCGTGTGGCCGGCACCCTCTGATTCAGCCCGTCCTCCCGGGAGGGGCCTGTGCCAGGAAGTCGCCTCAGTTAACCTGCCCGGTTACCGCGCACTATGGCCGGGGCGGACATGGGGCAACGTCAGTGCGATCCTCCCGGTGACCTCGAGATTTCCATGCTGAAACCTCTTTACCTTCTCTGTACCCCAGTTTCTAAGCCGCCAGTCATCTTGCTGGAGTTTTCATTGGCTGACCACTGCTACCAACTGGTCATAAATACTCCCTACTTGGTTTGTCTCTACTTTGTAGAAGACTAATCCTTACTCGCTTTTTAAAAAGAGACAAAACATTTCTTTATTGATTTGAGAGAGAAACATCGTGTTGTTCCACTATTTATGCACTCTGGCTGCTTCTTGTATGTGATTGCCCGGGATCAAACCCACAACCTTGGCGTATCAGGAGGACGCTCTAACCAGCTGAGCTCCCCGGCCAGCGCTCTGCCCCCAGGGGAAAGCCCAGGTCAGCTCTGCTCACCGTCCCTCAGGCTGCCACCCTGACTCGCTATGTGCAGCCTCCCTCCCCCGGCCTCCCCTTCATCTGGCCTCCTCACCGGGCCTCCGGGCTCTGGCCTCCCTGCTCCCAGGCCGAAGGCTGCCAGCACCAGTGTCCTCAAAAAGAGGCCGAGGACACTGTCAGCAGCCGGCCAGGGCGGGCGAGAGCAGCCCTCTCAGGCTGCAGGTCACACACCTCTCATGCTCGCCTTTAAACAGAGGTCGTCTGGGCTCATCTGGCCTTTGTGTCCTGTATCCTTGACGCTGCCTCTTGGGGGTCTTGCTGACACCGAAGGGCCTGCCCCGCCCAGGGCTGGCCACTCCCAGGGATACAAACAGCTCTGCACCTACCATGCCAACCAACCCCAGGGCGTGCACGCCCAGCACCTCTATGCGCTCCCAGCCGGCTGCCCTAACCATCCAGAGCCGCTGCCAGGACACCCAGGGCGGCGGCATCATTCCAGCGCGTCCATCGTAACCCTTCCCTCCCAGGAAGGGACACTCCACGCTCTTGCCCACGTTCCCCACCTGACTGACCCTGGGGCTCCCCACTGTGGCCCCCAGTGACATGGAGTGCCCCCTCCTCTTGGGAACTTTGTGAAAGAAACGATCTTTTCAATGGCAGTTGTCTCCTGATCTATTGCCCTTGTCATACCTGAATATTAACAAAAAATAATAATAACCTACATGTTAAAACTGTCTAGAAAAGGGAGGAATCCCTTCGCTACTCAGAGACCCAAAGCTTGTGATGAGCAGAGTCTGGGCAGCCGTGGCCCCTGCGAGGCAGCCTGAGTTGTGCTATCAGCCCATCAGGCCCGTGTTTTTACCTTCGTTCAAGGACACGCTCACCAAGGGAGTCCTGGGCAGCAGTGGAGGGGCCCTATGGGGCGTGATGCACTGTGGGAGGTAAGCCCTTCATGAAAAAATGCAGTGCAGGTGGGGACAGAATCAAGGCCCAAGTGACAGGACGCACTGGAAAAGGTAGGCCGCGTGTGTCACCCGGGCGCAGGAAGCCAGAGACCGCGCAGCTGTGGGCAGCTCCTCCTGAGGCAGGCTGCGCTGGGGGAGACTGGCCGTCACTCAGTGGTTAGAGCATCGCCCCACGGACTGAAGGGTCCCGGGTCTGACTCACGTACCTCAGGGGCACTACCTTGGTCGCAGGCTCCATGCCCAGCCCTGGTTGGGAGGCGTGCGAGAGGCATCCAATCAATGTATCTCTCACATCAATGTTTCTCTCTTTCTCTCTCCCCCTCCCTTCCACTCTTTCTAAAAATTAATGGAAAAATATCCTCCGGTGAGGGATTAACAAAAATAATAACAAATAAAATAAAATTTCTGGGCGTGGCCTGGTCATTTGCATTTTTATTTTTCATTTATTTTACGTATTTCCCAATTGCAGTTTACATTCAATATTATTTGGTATTAATTTCAGGTGTACAACATAGTGGTTAGACATTCGTATACTTTACAAAGTGCTCCCCATTTGCAATACCCAACTGGCACCGTACAGTTATTACTGTACTAGAGGCCGACGCATGAAATCTGGGGAAAGGTAGGCCTTCGCAGCCCCGTCCCCCACCCGCACCCGCCTTGGTCTGGCCCTGTCCACGCCCACCGCCACACACCCCCAGTTCCCCGGTTCCACGGAGCCCTCTGATCGATTGCCCCACAGAGGGTGGGCTGGGCCTCCCTCTTTGGGGCGATCGCAGAGCTCCCCCCACCCATGGATCACCCCACTGGCCAGTGGCCTGGGCCTCCCTCTGTGGGGTGATCGTGGGCCAGTGGCAGGCCCCCCGACCAATCGCATCGCACCCGCCGTGCTGGCCTGGCGCCAGTTGTGTCATAGCGTGGTCGTCCGGAAGGTCATTCTGCTGTTCAGCCGTTCGGTCGATTTGCATGTTACGCTTTTATTATTATGGATTACTGACTGTATCTCTTACGCTGTACTATTCTGTAACTACCAATCTCTACTTCTCAAACCCTTCACTTTTTTCACCCAGTCCCCCATTAAGACTAATGTTCTCTGTATCTATGAGTCTGTTTCTATTTTGTTTGTTCCTTTATATTGTTCTTTAGATTACACGTATAAATGAAATCATATGCTATTTGTCGTCCTCTGACTAATTTATCTCACTGAGTATAATACCCTCTAGGTCAGTGATGGCGAACCTTTTGAGCTCGGCGTGTCAGCATTTTGAAAAACCCTAACTTAACTCTGGTGCCGTGTCACATATAGAAATTTTTGATATTTGCAACCATAGTAAAACAAAGACTTATATTTTTTATATTTATTTTATATATTTAAATGCCATTTAACAAAGAAAAATCAACCAAAAAATGAGTTTGCGTGTCACCTCTGACACGCGTGTCATAGGCTCGCCATCACTGCTCTAGGTCCATCCATGTTGTCATAAAAGGTAAGACTTCATTCTTTTTATGGCCGAGTAATATTCCATGGTATATATGTACCACAGCTTTTTTATATTGATGGACACTTGGGCTGCTTCCATAGCTTGGCTATCTATATTAATAAAAAGGTAATATGCTAATTAGACCAGATAGACTGGACATCTTCCGGACGTCCTTCCGGACAAAGTCCCAGCTGCTTTGGGCCGAGGGCTGGCAGCGGGGGAGAGGTGGAGGTGTAGGAGAGGCAGTGACGTGGGAGAGGCAGCAGTGCAGGAGAGGCGGCAGGCGGCCCCTTCCGCAGAGGTGGCGCGGGAAAGGCCTTGGCGCAGACCGGTCCAGCGCAGCAGCCCCTTCCGCAGAGGCAGCAGGAGAGGGGGCTGCGTGGTCCCGGTCTCAGTGCTGCCCCTTCTGCAGAGGCAGCCACAGAGGCAGTGGCTCAGGCCCGGGCCTGGCACCACGTCTTTGCAGAGGCTAGACGGGGTGCAACCTGCTGTGCGTCAACCTCCCACAGCCCCTCCCCCAGCTGGCCTGGCCCCAGATCACCCCCACCCACCAGTGGGCGGGGGGCAGGGCCAGCACTAAGAAGTGAGGGCCAAGGGCCGGCAGCCACAGCAGCTGGCAGTGGCAGCAGCAGCGGGGTGATAGGGGCAGTGCCTTCCCCTGATCGGCCCGGTGGCCTCCTGCAGAGGGAGGCCAGACTGCAGCTTAGGGGAGCGGGCCTAAGCTGTCAGTAGGACATCCCCTGAGGGCCCCCAGACTGTGAGAGGGGGCAGGCCGGGCTGAGGGACCCCCCACAGTGCACAAATTTTTGTGCAATGGGCGCCTAGTTGTAAATAATGCTGCCATGAACAATGGGGTGTATATATTTTTTCAAATTAGTGTTTTGGGTTTCTTTGGATATATTCCCAGAAGTGGAATAACTGAGTTATAAGGCAGTTCCATTTTTAATTTTTTGAGAAACAGCCATATTGTTTTCCACAGTGGCTGCACCAGTCTGCATTCCCACCAACAGGGCACCAGGGTTCCCTTTCCTCCACATCCTCGCCAACATTGTTGCTTGTTGTTTGTTGTTTTATTGATGATGAGAGGCCCAGTGCATGAAATTCATGCACTCAGGGGGGTACCTCAGCCCAGTCTGTGCCCTCTCGCAGTCTGGGAGCCCTCAGGGGATGACCCACTGCTGTGGAGGCGGGAGAGGCTCCTGCCACAGCCACCGAGCTCACCAGAGGTGAGCCCAGCTCTGGCTGAGGGTGGTCCCCCTGTGGGAGCGCACTGACCACCAGGGGGAAGCTCCTGTGATGAGCGTCAGCCCCCTGGTGGTCAGTGTGCGTCATAGTGACCATTCGTTGCACCCTTCGGTCGATTTCCATATTGGCCTTCTATTACATGGGAGGACAGCCATTCTGACGGGGGTGAGGTGATACCTCATGTGGTCTTAACTTGCGTCTCTGATGACGAGTGATGATGAGCCTCTTTCATGTGTCTCTTGGCCGTCTGTGTGTCCTCTTTGGAGAAGTGCTTACTTGGGTCCTTTGCCCATTTTTTCATTGGAGTGTGTGTGTGTGTGTGTGTGTGTGTGTGTGTGTGTGTGTTCTGGGTGTTCGTCTGCACTTTTAAAGTGTTCCCTGGGTGTTCTCAGTGACCGCAGGGTTGGAAATTCAGCAGCTCAGCAATGTGTGGCTCTGGGTCAGTCGCCTCTGTGCTCTTGGGGGCGTTCCCTCCTGACCACGGCGGCGCAGCAGCCGCCCCTCACTGCCCTGGCAGCGCCCCACTCACATCTCTGCCTCCGGCCCTTTCGGGAATCACTTTCCCAGAAGTACCTCAACACCTTCCTCTAATATCACACACCCGCTAGGTCCGCCTCCAGGAGACGGTTACTGAATCTAGGGTTGAACCAGCAGTTCTACCCTGGCTGGGCCGAAACCGGGGCTTTCTGAGGTCAAGGTGAGGCCGAACCGCACCAGAGCGTGACCCACCTGGGAGCGCAAACAGGAAGCCTGAACCCTGGCTCCTGCTGGTGCAGGATGGGAATAAACTCGCCTTTATTTAAAAACAAGCCGAAATTCAATTGAAATAATAATAATAATAATAATAATAATAAAATAAATAAAAACAAGCCTAACTCAGACCAGCCTTGTGCGCATGGCCTGGATTCCCGAAGGCCAGGGGGCGTCCTGCTGGGTTAGAAGTGCCTCCTGCAGCCGTGCAGTGGGCACACTGGGCCCCCCACTGCCTCAACCCTCAACTCCGAGGACCAGGCAGGCCCTGCCCACAAGGTGGTCCCAGGCGCCTCCCGACCGGCTCCATCTCTGGCTGAACCGATCAGAGTCTCTCCCAGGACTTCACGGTCAGTGAGAAGGCGCGGGATGGAGAAGGGGCCCCGGGGCCTGCCAGGCCTGGGGGAGCAGGGTGAAGTCCCAAACTAAACGGGCGCTGGAGGAGCGAGGAAGCAGGGCAGCCAATTGGGAAGGAGCAGACAGAAAAGCAAACCTCAGTGAGAGGCAGACTGAGAAAACCCAAGAGAAGGGCCACAGTATCAGTCATGCAGCCAGTCATTCGTTTTGCTCGTCGTCTTTGCGCTCCCGGTCCCGGCGCAGCCGGGCTGTTCTTGTCCCCCCCCCCCCCCGCCACCGTGGGGAGACGCTGCACCCTGACATCTGCATTTTCCCTTCAGATGATGTGAATGGAGGCCTGATCTTTGCAACCTCAG
>NW_005871403.1:1026500-1036471 GCF_000147115.1 Myotis lucifugus | reverse complement strand
GGCAGGGCCACCTCGCCAGACCCGTCTGACCGATCCAGTCACATCCGCTGCGCGGGGAGGAAAGCAGACGTGCCCACTTTTCTTCACCCCTGCACCCCTTTCATGAGGCAGCTGCTGAACGTTGCTCAAGGGAATGTTCATGGATTAAACAAGGAGGCCTCTGGACTGAGGTGGCTCTAATACCTTAGCAACCCACTTAAGCAAACCCAAACCCAAGCCTGTAACTGCCTCAAGGTTAAGAAATCAAAACCCGAGGACCACCCCTCACACAGCCAGCGAGGCATTTCCCAGTCAGACAGCGGCCTCAGCTGTAGCCGAGCAAACCGTTCCTTCCTTCACGGCGGCCTCTTCCCTGTAAGTCTCCCTTCAGCTGCTCCCGGCAGCGTGGTCCTGGTCACTTCTGCCTGGTGCTGCCTAATTCAAACAGATTTTTGCTCAAATAAACCCTTAATTTTTTTAAGCTTTAAAAAATGTGATTAAGAGTGGTAAGTCTATTTACCTGCAATTCTCCTGATCTAAGAAAAAAAAAAAGTATATCAGTTTGCAATACATATGCAAGAAAATAACGGAAGCATAAAGGATAAAAGGTAGGCAAAATCTTTCCAGGGAAAAGAACAAGGCAGAAGGCATTCTAAATAATAAAATGGAGACAATAAGCAAGTGAAAGTACATTTTAAAATCTTTTTGAATAAAAAAAACTTTTTAAAAATGATACAAGTAATACACTATCATTGTGCAAATGCTACCACAAGGAGTGACGGTTCCTCCATTCCCTTCTGGCCTCTTCTGAGACTTTCTTACATATTCTTACAAACCTGCTCTCTCGGTTGGATTTTTTAAAAATATACGAATAGGGTAATACTGTTCTGTAACTTGCTTTTCCCCCCCACTCGGTAGTACAACATAAACCCCTTGTGGTTCAGTATCTACAGATCTGACTCATATTTAATGAGCGGATGTCACTCATGGTCAGTGTTGTGGATAAACTAATTTATTTTACCAATTTCTTTAAGGATGGACAATTAGGTTGACTTCCTTGTTTTGCTATTATAGGTGATGCTGAAATGAATCATCTTTCACATATAATGTAAATGTCTTTTACGTATAATGTTAAGTATTTACTGCCGCCTGGAAAGCGTCCAGAGCAGGAATACATGGATCCTCCACGGCTCCCACACGGCTCCCAAGGCGCCAGGCCCACGTGCCCACACAGCCGGCGTGGGGAAGCTTGGTGCCGCCGTCTGTCTCCACTCTGTCCCCAACTCTTTCAACTCTTAATACGCCTCAGTTTATCGTTAACAGGAGAAAGGAAATAATAACTGAAGCTCAGTTAAGTTGACGGGTTATATTCTGATTCTGCCACTTTCTTACTGTGCTGTCCTTGGGCAAGTCACTTATTCTCTTTAGCTTTTCTTCCTTGGTCATACTAGGAATTACCATATGGCCCAGCGAATCACATCTGGGTATAGACCCAAAAGCACTGAAAGCAGGGACTCAAACAGATATCTGTACCACGTTCACAGCAGCATTTTCACAAGAGCCACAAGGCGGGAGCAACCCCAGTGTCCACTGGTAAAAGGGATCAGCCAAAGGTGGTATGTCCATCCAATGGTTCTGACCCATCCTTAAGAAGTTCTGACATTCCCACACAACATGCGAATGTTATGAACACTGAAAACATTAAGTGAAATAAGTCACAAAGAAGACAAAACATATGCCTCCGTTCATATGAGCTCCTTACATGAGGGCCCCCGAGTAATCAAGTCATAGACACAGAAAGTAGAAGGGTGGTTGCGAAGGCCGGGGGAGGGGTAGGGGAGTTGGCATTGACTGAATATAGTTTGTTTTGCAACATGAAGAGTTCTGGAGATCGACTGGACAACAATGTGAATATACATAACACTACTGAACTTTAAAATGTTTAAGACTAGTAATTTTATGTTATATGCATTTTACTACAATTGAAAATGTTTTTAAAAAAATCAAATGCTCACAGAAAGTATTGATACAAGAAGTAAATGAGTTAATACATATGGAAATACCTGGAACAGTAGACATTTAAGAGACGTTAGGGTCTTTTTTCTTTCTTTCTTCCTTAAATCCTGGTCCTGACTCCTGATGTTTTAAAGATGTAGACCAGTGATTTTCAACCTGTGTGCCTCACGAGTTTTTAAAACACACAGCACCTGACCAGTCAGGGCACTGACCTCTCTTCCCTTAGAGCAGTGGTTCTCAACCTTCTGGCCCTTTAAATACAGTTCCTCATGTTGTGACCCAACCATAAAATTATTTTCGTTGCTACTTCATAACTGTAATGTTGCTACTGTTATGAATCGTAATGTAAATATCTGATATGCAGGATGGTCTTAGGCGACCCCTGTGAAAGGGTCGTTCGACCGCCAAAGGGATCTCAACCCACAGGTTGAGAACCGCTGCCTTAGATTATCAAATAAAAACATGACAACAGCCAGCACAGCAACAGCCATCTGGTATGAATTACTCTAAATTGAACCTTTTTTTTTTTTTGGTCACTAGAGGAGCCCAATTTATAAACAGGCCAGACTTTCCCTTTATGTCAAAGAACACTGAAAAAGTTCCTGGGTTCTTAAGTCAATAATCTGCATAATGAATCTTGTTGCAAAACAAATCTTTCTGAAGAGGAGAAAGAGAAGGAGGAAGAGAAAAAGACTCAAAAAACACCTTGAGCTTGGCTTGTGGCATTTTGATTCCCATAGAATGTCTTTTGTTGAGTGTAGAAGTGTATGTGTTAATGTAATAGCATATGTAGGTAGAGATGTCTCTACATTATGTGCTAATTAGACCAACAGCATTAGACATATTTTCTTAATTGGTCTTATACCAACCTTTTCGAGTAGATAGATATGCTAACCTTCATTTTTTTAAAATTTATATTTATTGTTGAACATATTACAGATGCTGCCTCCCTCCACCCCGCCCCCCTCACATTGACCACCTCCACCCCACTCCCACCGCATCCCCAGGTCTTCCCTGCACTATTGTCTATCCACAGACTATGTATATATGCATATAAGTTTTGGGGTAATCTATTCCCTCCCCTCCCCCTTTCCTCTGAAATTCGTCAGTCTGTTCCATGCTTCCATGTCTCTGGATCTTTTTTGATCCTCAGTTTATTTTGTTACTTAGATTCCACATATGAGTGACCTCATGTGATACTTGTCTTTCCCTGACTGGCTTATTTCACTTAGCATGATACTCTCCAGGTCCTTCCATGTTGTCTCAAAGGGTAAGAGATTCTTCTTTTTTATAGCTGCATAGTATTCCATGGTGTAAATGTACCACAGCTTTTCTATCCACTCATCTGCTGATGGGCACTTGGGCTGTTTCCAGATCTTAGCTATTGTAAATAATGCTGCCGTGCATATATTATTTCTGATTGGTGTTTCTGGTTTCTTAGGATATAGTCCTAGAAGTGGGATCACTGGGTCAAATGGCAGTTCCATATTTAATTTTTTAAATAAAGTCCACACTGTTTCCCATAATGGCTACACCAGTCTGCATTCCCACCAGCCGTGCACGAGGGTTCCCTCTTCTCCTCATCCTCACCAGCACTTGTCGTTTGTTGATTTGTTGATGGTAGCCATTCTGACAGGTGTGAGGTGGTACCTCATTGTCGTTTTAATTTGCATCTCTCTGATGATCAGTGACATTGAGCATTTTTTCATGTCTCTTGGCCATCTGTATGTTCTCTTTGGAGAAGTGTCTATTCAGGTCTTCTACCCATTTTTTAATTGGATTGTTTGTCTTCGTTTTGTTGAATTGTATGAGTACTTTATATGTTTTGGAAATTAACCCTTTATCAGATGGATCATTGGCAAATGTGTTCTCCCATACAGTGGGCTCCCTTTTCATTTTGTCTATGGTTTTTTTTGCTGTGCAGAGCTTTTTATTTTGATGTAGTCCCATTTGTTTATTTTCTCCTTAGCTTCCTTTGCCCTAGGACAGTGATGGCGAGCCTTTTGAGCTCGGCGTGTCAACATTTTGAAAAACCCTAACTTAACTCTGGTGCCGTGTCACATATAGAAATGTTTTGATATTTGCAACCATAGTAAAACAAAGATTTATATTTTTGATATTTATTTTATATATTTAAATGCCATTTAACAAAGAAAAATCAACCAAAAAATGAGTTGGCGTGTCACCTCTGACACGCGTGTCATAGGTTCACCATCACTGCCCTAGGAGATGTATCCATAAACATATTGCTATAAGAGATGTCTGAGATTTTGCTTCCTATGGTTTCTCCTAGGATTTTTATGATTTCCCTACTTACATTTAGGTGTTTTATCCATTTTGAATTTATTCTTGTGTATGGTATAAGTTAACGGTCTAGTTTCTCTTTTTTCTTTTCTTTTTTTTTTTCACATGTATCTGTCCAATTTTCCCAACACCATTTATTGAAGAGACTGTCTTTACTCCATCATATGCTCTTGCCTCCTTTGTCAAATATTAATTGAGCATAATGGCTTGGGTTGATTTCTGGGTTCTCTGTTCTGTTCCATTGGTCTATATGCCTATTCTTGTGCCAGTACCAGGCTGTTTCGAGTACAGTGGCTTTGTAGTATAGCTTGATATCCAGTATTGTGATCCCTCCAACTTTGTTTTTCTTTCTCAAGCTTGCTGTGGTTATTTAGAGTCTTTTTTGGTTCCATATAAATTTTTGGAGTGTTTGTTCTAGAGCTGTGAAATGTGGCATTGCTATTTTAATGGGGATTGCATTGAATCTATAGATTGCTTTGGGTAACATGGACATTTTAATGATGTTAATTCTACCAATCCATGAACACAGTATATTCTTCCACTTGTTTATATCTTCTTCTATCTATTTTTAAATGTTCTGTAGCTTTTTGAGTTAAGTTAACCTCCTTGGTTAATTTATTCCTAAGTATCTTCATTTTTTTGTTACAATGGTAAATGGGATTTTTTTTTTAGTTTCTCTTTCTTAGAGTTCATTTTTGGTGCATAAAATGCCATTGAGCCCAGCCAGTGTGGCTCAGTGGTTGAGCATTGACCTATTAACCAGGAGTTCACGGTTCAATTCCTGGTCAAGGTACATGCCCGGGTTGTAGGCTCCATCCCTAGTATGGGGCATGCAGGAGGCAGCCAATCAATGATTCTCCCTGACCATTGATGTTTCTATCTCTCATTCCCTCTCCCTTCCTCTCTGAAATCAATAAAAATATATTTTTAAAATGCCATCAATTTGGGGGTATTAATTTTGTATCTGCTACATTGCCGAATTCATTTATTAAATCTAGTAGTTTTTTGGTGGAGTCTTTAGGGTTTTCTATGTACAATATCATGTCATCTGAGAATAATGAGTTTTACATCCTCCCTTCCAGTTTGGATGCCTTTTTTTTTCTTCTTCTTGTCTGATCGCTGTGGCTAGTACTTCCAGGACTATGTTGAATAAAAGTGGTAAAAATGATCTTCATTTAGAAATGAGAGAACCTAATCAGAGAAATACAGTATTGCCCAGATAAAGAGGCAGAGCCAGAATTACGAGGCTGTGTCTGTATCACCTCCAAAGCACATGTTCTTAATACATCTGGGATGGCAAAGAGCTTTTCTCATCCTGGCCAGTGGCTCAATGGTTAGAGCGTCCGCCAAAGCACCAAGGGTGGTGGGTTCAATTCCCAGTCAAGGGAATGTACCTGGGTTGCAAGTTCCATACCAGGCCCCAGGCGGGGCATGTGCGGGAGGCAACCAATTGACATGTCTCTCTCCCCTTTCTCTCTCTCTCTCTCTCTTCCTCTCTCTCTCCCTCTCCCCTTTCTCTCTCTCCCCTTCCTCTCTCTCTCTCTCTTCCTCCCTCCCTTTCATTCTCTCTAAAAATCAATGGAGAAAAGACCCTTGGGTGAGGATTAACAAAAACACAGAGACGGTTCTCCAGGCGTCCAGCTCTGCTCTATCGGGCACGGGGCCTCGCGCCGTGTGCTGAGAGCCTCAGACAACTCCGCAGAACAGAGCGCTGCGTCCGCTCGCCCGCCTGTGTGCCCTGCCACTGCCTCTCCCGCCTACATCATACTGGGCACGAGTCTGGAGCAGAAATCGGAAGAAAGCCTTTTTCTGTCCGTCTGGCCAATGTTGGCCTGTCCTCTGAGAAAGAGCCCAGCACCGGATGCTCACGGGGGCCCACGCCTGGTCCTGCCGGCGTGGGGCCGGGCTAGGCCTTGTGCTCGCAACCCTGTGCTTCCTCGGGAGAGAAAAGGTGTTTCCCGGCCCCCAACCCGTAAGCGCCGACCAGGCAGACAAGCTTTGGGGAGCAGAGAGCCGTTGTCTTTCTCAAGCACAACGGTCACTAACAAGCATTCATTTCCCAGAAGGGCACATGAGGACATGTGAGCTCATGTCTGGCCCTGATTCAAGGCAAGATGATCTGTGAACACAGTGCCCTGGGGCCAGGCTGGGCAGCATTCCCAGGGCGGCCAAGGCAGTTACTTGGGCAGCGTGGAACCCTCAAGGCTCCCTTGTCGTGGGAGGGAACAAAGGGGGGAGCAAGCTCTTCATTTAGAGCGTGGGTCAAACCACACAGGTGAAAACACCTTCCCAGACCACGTCCTCCCTCCCCAGCCCGCCTGCTGCGCCTCCCTCTCCTCCTGCTTTGCTCAGAGGCTGAGGCCAATCCAAAGTGTTGACAGAGACGAGCGTGCGCCAGCAGCTCACTAGGGTCTGGCAGGGAAGGGCTGCCTTGGCGCCGATGACCATTGCCAGGCAGGAGCCCAGAGGCAGAGGGCCAGCCCTGGAGCGGGTGCGAGTGGAGCTGCACCCCCAGGAGCACATGCCCCCCCCCCCCAGGCGCTGGGCTCTGGGTCCGGGAGAGGGCCTGCCTGAGACTGCCAGCGCTGCGGTCTGTGCCTTGCATGGGGCTGCCTTGCCCACCCACACAACCTCTGTGGCCCTTAGAGAAGTTAAGCAGCATAGGCCACACCCAGTTGGTATTTTCAAAATTTTGCATAAACAGAGTAAAAGACGCAGTTCCTATAACTAACCCCCCTGGCTGGAGAGGCCACAGGTGCTGGCACGGCTGAGCGGCCAGCAGGAGCCCAGGGGGCAGCAGTCCAGTGAGGCTGGTGCTGAATGGAAGCTGTGGTTGTCCATGGCCATGGCTGGGCCACCCTCTCAAGGCCATTCGTTCTAAATTCACTAGGTGTGTGGTCTCTGGGCCTGGTTCAGAGTAAGGGCCCTAACCAAGGCTTAGAGAACCACGGGCTAGAAGGACGTAACATTGGCCCCTGATAAGGCACCAGGCCAAGGCCTCACACTAATCCTAGGAGCTAAGCATCGATGTTATAACTACTTGGAGCAAAGAAACAGGCTCCCAGGGGCTGAGCAGTCACCCTCCCTTCACAGCGTTGTGCAAGGTCGCCGGCTCTCAGCATCGTCCCCTTTCCTGTTAGCAGCTCTCAGTGTGGAAGGGCCAGACGGCTAAAAGCTAGATTCCCAGACCCTTGCAGCCAGAGCTGTAGGTAAGAAGTAAGTTCTGTCCCTGAGACGCTTGTCAGGATCTGACTGCTTGGCTCGGTGAGCAAGGCATGGCCCCGGGTTCCTGCACCAGCCAGCACATGCCCAGCGCCACTTTGTAGGGTCAGGAGGCCATTACGGTGGCAGTGCCACTGCCCGTCACGGTGTGAGTCCAGAGGTGGAGCAGAGGGGTAGCTCTCCTGGTGGCGGTTACAGGCATCCTGGGAGCGCACCCAGTGGCCAGGCCCTCCCTGACTTGGCAGAGACCTAATACCTTCCTGTTGGAAATGCCTACAGTGATTTCCATTTTCTGTTCTGGTCTGATTGAGACAGTCCTGGAGCAAATAAGAGGTGATGCGGGGGCCAACAGCCGGTGCACCCCAGAGGCCTCCGCAGCCTCCCGCTGGTTGGGAGAACTCAGGGGAGCAGTGCGAACCCAGTCTTGACACCTGCTGGTAGGACTAGAGAGGGGCCTGGGACAGAGGAACCGCTGGAAGCATGACCCAGGTCTCAGGAAGCGGAGTCAGCCAGCCCTCGGGAGTCACGAGCAAGGGGTGGGCCCAGGGGCCCAGAAGGAGAGATGAGCCCCAGCTGAGGAGGGGAGGTCAGGTCTGTCCTGAAAACAATGGTGGGTTCCTCCGCCCATTATTCAAATGTAAATATCGAAAACACACTTCAAGATGGTTATTTAAAAAGTAGGGGAGGGACAACTTAGTGTCACATGAAGGGGGTGACGGGAGTCCAAAGAGGGTGACTCCCCTGGCTCAGCTTCCCGCCGCCACCGCTCTCGGGGCTGCTCAGCCTCGGGGCTGTCCTCCGGGGCACAGGCGGCGGCGCCCTGCCAAAGGCCACATGCAGACACCCCATCGTCTGAGCAAAGGGACAGCCCTGCTTGTGCTGCTGTTTTCACCCCGAGAGCCTTCCCCGAGTCCCTGTAACGGCCCCGCAGACCCACAGCCACATGGGGGCACACGCCGTCCTGTTAACCACTGGCCAGGAAAGCGGCTTCACGCGGCTTCTGCCTGCTCGGCCGCTCCACTAACAGCACCCGAGGGGCTCTTTACAGATCAGCTAACCCCCGTCTCCACCTGGAACCAGCATCAAACGCTCCCTCGGATCCAGTGGTTGCAACCACAGCCCCGCTCGGCACGTTGATGGTGGGGGAGGTGTGCGTGTGGGGCAGGAGGTCGATGGTAAATCTCTGTACTTTCAACTCAGCTTTGCTGTGCGCCTAAAACTGGGTAAGAAATAAAGTCTAGCCTGGCCGCGTGGCTCAGGGGTTGAGCGTCGACCTATGAACTAGGTCACAGTGATGGCGCACCTTTTGAGCTCGGCATGTCAGCATTTTCAAAAACCCTAACTTAACTCTGGTGCCGTGTCAAATATAGAAATTTTTTGATATTTGCAACCATAGTAAAACAAAGACTTATATTTTTCATATTTATTTTATATATTTAAATGCCATTTAACAAAGAAAAATCAACCAAAAAAAAATGAGTTCGCGTGTCACCTCTGACACGCGTGTCATAGGTTCACCATCACTGCCCTAGAGCCTGCACTGCTGTAGTGAAGAGTGAATACACATAGGACACAACCCAGTAAACAACTTCTCTTTGAAAGATACATTGCCAGCCCTGGCAGGTTTGGCTCAGTTGGAGCGTTGTCCTATACACCAAAAGGTGGCGGGTTCGATTCTCGGTCAGGGCACACACCTGGGTTGTGTGTTCAATTCCCAGTTAAGCAGTGTATGGGAGGCAGCCAATCGATGTCTCTCTCTCTCTCTCTCCTCTCTCTCTCTCTCCCTCTCTCTCTCTCTCTCTCTCTCTCTCTCTCTCTCTTCCTTTGTCTCTCTCCTTCCCTCTCTCTAAAGTCAATAAAAAGCATATCCTCTGGTGAGGAAAAAAGAAGATACACTGCCAGCTAGATAAATGCATCATAAACCATTATGCTAATTCATTTGGTTTTGTCCACTGTAGGTCACTTCAAAGAGTTCAATAAAGTTATGAAAAAGTTTTGACAGTGAAAGTTCTAACAATAGTTAATGTTTATCTGGCACGTACTATGTGTATGCTAAGCATGAGTCTAATTGCTTTTCATGAATTCCTAGAAACACACCTCTCAGGCAGGCCATCTTTATCAGCTGCATTTGCAAATCTGAGCAATGACGGTTAAATAAGGAGTCCACGGTAATCTCCAAGGTCACATGGAGGATGTGACTGAGGAAGCTGGTGCTCTAGCACACTTCCCCCAACCTCGCGCTCAAGCGATCTATAAAATGCACGTTTGCATGGTTTTTCCACAGTACTTACCCAGGTGCCTTATGTGCCACAGGGGGTTGATGGTGGAGTATTTCCCATGAAACACAATCAGCATTGGGGAGGTGGCCACCTCTCCCCCCAGGGAACTGCTATAGAGATTCTCCCTAGAAAATGAATAGAAAAGAAATATTTTAAGGCCTGGAGCCCCAC
>NW_005871403.1:1024673-1026400 GCF_000147115.1 Myotis lucifugus | reverse complement strand
CAGCACGCCTGCCCTTCTCCCGGGTGGCTTCTGTCTGCTTATTCATGTGTTCTTGTCTTTGTCTACGGGACACAGACATTTGCTGCTCAAACAGATAAACAATATTCCTCCGCGTGGCCCAGCACCTTTCCAGCGGTGAGTGGGGAGTGAGCGTGGTGACCTGCGTGTGACCCGCAGGCTCCTTCCTGCCTCGGCCGCTCTGTAGCCGCAGCCTCTGACTTTGCGGGCCACAACCTCCTGTTGTGCTAACCACAGGCATTTCGGGGTTAACTTGTTACCGCAGCAGAGCCTAACCCATCCTGACTAAGCCCCTCCAATCAAAGGTCAGTTTCTCAGACAGACAGACCTTGTCTGTTTTTTCACCATTGAGTGAAAAATGAGTGAAGAAAATCTTTCCTCCTGTTGAATAACAGCAGCCAACATGTAGCATTTGAAAGAGACTATGACTGCAGCAGGTTGTGTTTGTTTTTCTTTATTATCTTTTGTTTTGTTTTGACCTGAGAATCTAAACACTAGAAGCAACCGGGCAACTGAACTGAAGAGTGGCCCACTGAGGCGGTGCTGCCGGCCACCTGCTGGGCCGCCTGCCGGGAGCACAGACGCCCCCTGTGCACTTTGACCGGATGTAGATGGTGAGCGGCCGAGAAATGCCGCTGCTTTTGCTCGGTAACACTTGAGCTGCGACGAAAATGGGGCATTTATGTTTTGGGCAATGGCAATTGTTTAGAAAGGGTGACTCATAATTGCGCAAATATTTCTTTCAGCCCATTCCTTTATTAAAAACAACAGTGGAAAGGAAAAACAGGAAATGAATCACAGTGTTATGTTGGGGCAAGATCAGGTTTTTTCAATTGTTTTCTTTTGAGTTCAAATCCAGTTTGAAAATGGAATTAATCCAGAGCAGGCCAGGGTTAGGACATTATTAATAAAACAGGTTATAATGTAAATTGTAGGTGTTATAATAATGATAGTCTACAGAAAACAGAGAAAAAGGGGGGTGGAGGAAAGGAGGGGAGGAGAAAGAGAGATGAGGATGCTTCATTTCCCCTCCGTAAAACTCAGGTGAAGCTTTGGGAACCTTGAGCCACCTCCCCGAGCTGAGTTCTCCCCGCAGCTCCTCTGAGCCACTCCAAGTGTCAGTGCAAGTGGCATTCCCTGGTGTGAGGAAGGAGCTCCAGAGACTGGGCGCCTGCAACTGGCACCGTGGGACCAATGACATTACTTCCCGAACCTCAGCTCCCTGGTCTGTAGGCAGGTCCACAAGCCTTCTGCGGGGCTGACGGAGCAGGGTGATGGGAGGAGGAGGTGGGCAGCCGATGCTCTCTCCTTCCTCCTGCCTTCGGCCTGCGGTGGCTCCGCTCTCTCATTTATCAGAGCGATGACTGTGGGGCCTCAGTGCTGGGAGGACAAGGCACCCGTTGTCCTTAACCAGGACATTGTCTGTCATTAATATGGTTTCACCTCACAATTGGCTCATGTGAGCTTGTCGTCATCTAAAATAAAGTAGGAAGGGAGGACTCAGAGCAACCAAACACCAAGGGGGCCACTTAAATTCCTTTACTGAAATATTTATTGAGCACCTACTATGTGCTAGTCATTGTTTTAGCCTTTAGGGATTGAGAGTGAATACAGTGGGACAAAGGTCAGTGCTTGCATTTTCACAGAGAAAGACAAGCAATAAACAGGTAAACAAATCAACAAGGTAAGGACAGACTATAACAACCTTT
>NW_005871403.1:1022870-1024573 GCF_000147115.1 Myotis lucifugus | reverse complement strand
GTGAGCTGAGAGAGTGATGGAAGGACTGGGAGGTGGTGTGAGTGAGACAGTGATGGAAGGACTGGGAGGTGGTGTGAGCTGAGAGAGTGATGGAAGGACTGGGAGGTGGTGTGAGTGAGACAGTGATGGAAGGACTGGGAGGTGGTGTGAGGTGTGAGCTGAGACAGTGATGGAAGGACTGGGATGTGGTGTGAGGTGTGAGCTGAGACAGTGATGGAAGGACTGGGAGGTGGTGTGAGCTGAGACAGTGATGGAAGGACTGGGAGGTGGTGTGAGGTGTGAGCTGAGACAGTAATGGGAAGGACTGGGAGGTGGTGTGAGCTGAGACAGTGATGAAAGGACTGGGAGGTGGTGTGAGTGAGACAGTGATGGAAGGACTGGGAGGTGGTGTGAGCTGAGACAGTGATGAAAGGACTGGGAGGTGGTGTGAGTGAGACAGTGATGGAAGGACTGGGAGGTGGTGTGAGTGAGACAGTGATGGAAGGAACTGGGAGGTGGTGTGAGGTGTGAGCTGAGACAGTGATGGAAGGACTGGGAGGTGGTGTGAGGTGTGAGCTGAGACAGTGATGGAAGGACTGGGAGGTGGTGTGAGGTGTTGAGCTGAGACAGTGATGAAAGGACTGGGAGGCGGTGTGAGCTGAGACGGGTGAGCATGGTGAAAAGATGAAAAGATCTAGGAGAGGGTCCCCCACCCTGGGGAAAGGGGTGGGCTTTGGGGGGCTCTGTGTGTTGAATGTGGAGTAGGAGGTAAGGCTGCAGCTAGAAACCAAGACGGGCTCAAGCCACACAGCACCTCTCCAGGCAATGCGTGGACTTCAGGGTTTTTTCTAAGTGCACTGGGAGGCCACAGAGGGTGGCGTTGGGGAAATATAATTAAAACTAAAATTTTCTGACCCAGGAAACCCCTGTACAAGGCAGTGGAGAGAGAAAGCACCTTTATTATTGTGTTATTGACTAGGCATGTGGCGACAGGCAGCCGCTGAGAGTCAGACAGAAAGAGGCTGCCACCCGCACAGCCGGAGGCCGCATGCTGACTAGCCGCAGCCCCACTGACCGCACACAGCTCACCGCGGGCCTGTAGTCGGGGAGACAGCCTGAGTTCACGGGGGGCCTTATCCAGAGGGAAACAAACTCCCCTGCCTGTGAGGAGCTGGTGCTGCAGCTTGGAGGGAGGCACAGCTGGTGGATCCCCTGCCCACCCCCCCACCCCCCGCCCCCAGGTAGGGGCGCTGTCTCCCTGGACGGCTTTTCAAAGAGATGGCTCCCAGGTGCTTGAGAAAAACCGTCTTGGCTTACAAAGCTGGTCACAGGCTTGTTTACCTTCTGGAAGGATTCACACACGATTCAGAGAGAAAAAGCATCCAATCACACGTGTTCTAAAGTGAGTGCTCTCAGCAAAGGGAGGGGAGGGAGGTGCCTTTATACTTTTGACGGGAGGAGGGGTGTTAAGCCTCTTGTTTTTCACCATTTGTCCTCGCAGTGGCATGATTGGCTCTGGGTTTGAGGAGGGACCACCTGGGTTCTCAGGGAAAGCACGGATGTAAGGGAGTGAGTGCAGGAGGAGCAGCACTGGGGAAGCTGTGGACGTGCCGAGCCCGAGGGGGTGGGGGGGAGGAGACACACCCCAAGGGTCCTGCCGAGGTCCTGGAAGGTCCTGGCCCCGAAGGAAGGCAGGAGTCATTCCTAGTTTTGGGCTTGAGCAG
>NW_005871403.1:1015792-1017449 GCF_000147115.1 Myotis lucifugus | reverse complement strand
CTCCCTTAGGCTCTCCTCCTGTCTTTTAATTTTTTTCTCCATTTGCCGTACAGTTTGAGTGTGTTTTGCTTCCTTGTCTTCTAATTCACTAATTCGGTCCTCCGCTTCTCCCAGTCTACTGTTGATACTTTCAATGGTGTTTTTTATTGCAGCTATGTCGCTCTTCATTTCTTCTTGGGACTTACTTAAGTTGTTGATTTTTTCATCTGTTTCTTCTAGATTCTTGCATAAGTAGTTGAGTTTTTCATCTGTTTCTTCTTGCTTCTTGAACATCCGGTGCATATACTCTAGGAACCTTATTCTGAATTCTTTTTCCGTCATGTTGCATATCTCTGTCTCACTTAGCTGCTTTTCTGGCGAGTCCTCCTTTTCTTTCCTTTGGGGGTTTCTTTGTCTACCCATGTTTGATCTCACTGACATGACTAGTTGTTGAGTCGTTCAGTGGCTGGACCCTGGGTGGCAGTGGCTGCTCCCTGGGTGGCAGTGGCTACTCGGGCTGTGGTTGCTCCTTGGGCGGTTGTGGTAGCAGCGGCTCCTCTGTTGATAGCAGAGCCTCTGGTGGGTGCTGTTCACAGCTGTGGTGGCTCTTCTGGCTGGTGGAGGGAGGCTTCACACACAGCAACTGTTCCCCAGGCAGAGCGTGTGGTGATCAGGAGGCCGCTGTTGCTTGAATCTGCTTTCCGTGGAGGGGTGCAGGTCTCCTCTGGGCTCTTGCAGTCGTGCTGCTTGCGAGTCGTTGCCTCCGGGTTAGTAGCCGCCGGGTTAGTAGCCGATCTCTGGATCCAAATTGTTGTTTCTTTCTCTCTCTATCTCCTCCTTCCTCTCTTTTGAGAACAGACGTAAGGACCTCCTTTGTGTCACTTCTTGCCAAAGTGCCTTCCAAAGACCAAGGGCATCCGGAGTCCTTAGAATAACTTTAAACATGCAGATTCCTGGGCCCCATTTGCAACCTCCTGACTCAGAATCTCCAGATGTGCACCCTGCCAGGCAGGAGGGACCGCTGTGTTTTCTTCCTCCTAAAGGCCGAGAAATCCAGCAAGCAAGGTGAACCAGCTATCAAACCCCACCTCCGAGCCAGCTCTCCCAACTCCTCGAAGTTCAGATTTTTATCAGCCAATTGCCACGTCATTAGTCTTGGACTGACTTGTTTGGTTGTCTGGTAAGTTAATGTTCAAGAAAAAATATTAATTTTTATTAAAATGTTCTATTATTTTATGTTAACGATTACTCATTTATTGCAGCCCTCTTTGTATTCAGCATGTCTCTATCGAAATAAACCTACGTTTCTATGAAAAAAAAAAAAAAAGAATCCAAGTTCATGTCAAGTAGGCAGTTGGATACAGGAGTCAAGGCTCAGGGCCAGAGCCGGAGACTTTATTTTGGGAGGAGAAACTGGTGAGGGAGGAGAACTGAAGTGTGGGGTCCCAGAGACCCAGAGATGGGACAGTGTCGGGAGGAGGGGTGGCCAGGAGGGGGTGTGGTGGGGGGCCGACAGGGAATGACTCCGGGGTCTTGCCCACAGGGGTTGTGGCTCAGGGGATGGAGGTGATGAGGCTCCCTGGATGGATCGGTGAGTAGACGGCAGGAGAGAGAGAGTGAGCAGTAGCTGAGGGCCGTGGTTTGAGAAGATCTGCTTTGTTACGATTCAGTTATTTGA
>NW_005871403.1:1010759-1012489 GCF_000147115.1 Myotis lucifugus | reverse complement strand
TATATTCTATTGATTTTGTACCGTGAGGAAGGGAGAGGGATAGAGAGTTAGAAACATCGATGAGAGAGAAACATTGATCAGCTGTCTCCCGCACACCCCCTACTGGGGATGTGCCCGAAACCAAGGTACATGCCCTTGACCGGAATCGAAGCTGGGACCCTTCAGTCGGCAGGCCGAAGCTCTATCCACCGAGCCAAACCGGTTAGGGCCTCTTTATGCTTTTTAATCTTTTTCCAAATTATCTACAGAGTGTGGATTACATTTATGATCAGGAAAAAATCCAGTTTTCTGAAGTCCACACCCACCTGGCCACCCGGCCGCCTCGCCCCTGGGGCTGCACTCACCTTCACGGACTTTTTGAGCTTCTCCACGACCTGGCTCTGGATGGAGGGGTCGCAGAGGATGTAGTCGGGGGCCACACAGGTCTGGCCGCTGTTCATGAACTTGCCCCAGGCGATGCGCCTGCGAAAATCCCAGGTCAGACCGTATTCTCAGCCCGGAGGCTGCCAGGCGCTGGTGCCCTGTCCCTTAGGCTCAGGGTCAGGACTCGGGCAGAGCGCGGATGTGACTTCCAGCAGAGCCAGCCCTGGCTCCCAGATTCTGGGCTGAGGCGCCCCCTGTCCCTGGACATGCCCCCAGGGCCTGGGTCCCCGCACATCTTTCCCTCATCGGCGAGTGCAGGGGGTTCTGGGGGTGTCTGGGCAGACAGCCTTTGTGCCCCGCTGTCTCGCTCTTGAGCCCTGCCAGCCGGGATCCCCACCTGGGAGGCGATGCACGTGGGAGGGGGAAGCTGGGCAGAGCCCCAGCTGGACCTCTCCTCTCCTGCCTTCCTGGGCTGGCGGCTCCCCCTGGCTGCCCAAGCTCCGCCCAGGCCTACAGGCCCTTAGGGCAGGGGCATGTCTGTGTCGCTCAGAGCGCAGCTGTGGTCCCCGGGAGCCGGCCGCAGTCAGAATGGCCGCTCCAGCTCAGGCGCTGAGCCCCTCACCGGCAGGCGACGTCCAGGTCACAGTCCTTGTCCACGTAGCAAGGGCTCTTCCCCCCCAGCTCCAGGGTGACCGGGGTCAGGTGCTTGGCCGCGGCCGTCATCACGATCTTGCCGACACCAGTGCTGCCCGTGTACAGGATGTGGTCGAACCTCTCCTTGAGCACCTCCGTGGTCTCGGGGACGCCCCCATTGATCACCGGGTACAGATCCTACCGAGCGGGAGGAAGGCGAGGCTCAGAAAGGACCCCAGCCCCTCCCCCGCCGGGGCAGCCACGGCCACTCAGGCCCCCACACACACATGGCTCAGGGCTCTGCCCCCCAGTGGCCGAGGCCAGTGGGTCCCACCACCACCAGGGCTGCGCCTTCTGGCCGCAAAGCAGTCGCCATCTCTCACTCCCAAGGCCTGGCCCCCGCCTCAGCTCTCTGTGCCCGCACCTTGTTCCAGGTACTGAGGGGATGAGGGGAGGCCAGCAGGGCTTCGCCATGTTTCTTCGCTCAGCTCCGAGGGCTTGATGACCCACTGCATTCCCTGCAGAGCACACCAGAGGTCAGCCCCCCCCCCCCCCCAAGTGTTTCTCCCCCCCAAAAACTCCCCGCCGGGGGGCCCCGCTTGGTGTCCTTCCTTCCCTTATTCTTGTGTTTCCGGAGGAGGGGGGACGGTGGGGGGGTTTAACATAAACCAAAAAATTCTGGAGACACCGCCGAAGATTTTAAATTTTGGAACAAAATCCATTTCGCGGTAGGA
>NW_005871403.1:1006980-1010434 GCF_000147115.1 Myotis lucifugus | reverse complement strand
GAGAGGGGAGAGGTCCTCGGCCGACTGAAAAGAAAAGCTTGGTTCACCTCAAAACGGAGGGGGGCCGGGGGGGGGGGGACGCTGCCGGACCGGGGAGCCTAGGGGGCCTGGAGCCCAGGAGGCCTGCTCCCCGCAGTCCCCAGTGGAAGACAGGCCCTTCACACTGCTGGCCCAGCGCCTCTTCTCCAGGCCTGAGCCCGGCCACCGCAGGAAGGAACAGTGACCCTCCCTCCCTCCCGGAGCTGCCGGCACCTGCGGCGATGGCGCCCACCATGGGCTGCACCGTGAGGCCGAAGGGGGTAGTTCCAGGTGCCGATGATGAGGACCACGCCCAGCGCTCCGAGTGGATGTAGCACTCATCCTGCTGGGTTTGGGCCGTCTTCTCCGCGGGCTCGTCCAGAACCCACTCGGGGAGCTTCTTGATTATGTACTCGATCTCCTCCAGGCAGTAAACCAGCTCCTCGTGGTACGAGTTCCACTCGTTCTGCGGGGAGAGGCTCCCGTGAGGCCCAGCCCAGAGCGCTGAGCGGGTTACCGGGCGCTGTGGGTCCTGGCTCGCGGCTCCCGAGCTTTGTGACCCTGACCGACCTGCTACCCTTTCCTAACCTCAATCTCCCAATCTGCAAAATAGGAGCATGATCTGGGACTCCTAGCCGGGCTGCTCAACTTGCGGGGTGAGGGGGGCCATTCACCACAGTCTCCCCGGCTGAGGGGAGCCAGGGAGCGGGTGGGGTCTGCGAGAGCCCATCTGCAGGTGTGGGCACAGGTGTAAGTGCCTGAAGGGGGCGCCCCTCGGGGGAGTGGGGTGGGTGGGGGCGCCCCTGGGGGAGGAGTGGGGTGCGTGGGGGCGCCCCTCGGGGAGTGGGGGGCGCACCCTGTGGAGGTCGGCGGCCAGCGCGCCCGCGATGTCCTTCTCGCGCTCCTTGATCATGCGCCGCAGCGCCTCCAGCTGCTGGATGCGGAACTGCAGGGGGCGCGTGCGGCCCGAGTCGAAGGCGGCCCGGGCGCGCTGCACGACGGCGCTGATGGTGCTCATGGTGCTCATGGTGCTCCCGGTGCTCACGGTGCCTGCGGGGACGGAGACGGCGCCTTGGGGCGGGCAGGGCACGGCGGCACCCTGCTCCCCCGCCGGCCCTGGGCCCTGGCCGCGGGCGGCCCCCTGCCTGCCCCTCCCTGTCAGTTTAGGGGAAGGGGGCGCCCTCCCGGGAGCGCCGGGGAGAGGACCTTCTTTTGCCTTCGCAGCCCCGACCCGGACGCTGGCCCCTCTGCCCCCCGATCGCGCGGAGAAAGCGCCCCCCTCGCTGCAGTGAGGCCGGGAGTGGCGCCGTGGACCCCGAGTCCAGTGGCTGCTGGCGGTTCAGCAGAGGCGGGGCAGGCCCTCCCCGGCCTCCCGGTCCCTCCGGCCGCTGGGGAAGCCCGTGCGGCACCGGGCGAGCTCCAGCTCCGCACCCACCGGCCACTCCGCACCCCGCGGGTTTGAGGGCCCAGAGCCGCTGGCCGGCCGCTCGCTGGTTAGAGCGGCGGCGGGGCGGGCTGCAGGGTCTCGGGTGCGATTCCCAGCCTCGGGCACCCGTCGGGGTTGCAGGCTTGCTCCCAGCCCATACGGGGCGGCCAATCTGTGTGTCTCACATGTTGTCTGTGCGTGTCTCCCCCTCTCACTCTCTAAAAACCAATGGGAAACGCATCCTCGGCCCAGCTGCCCGGCACAGCCACCGGCCACCGGCCGCCCCAGCGGAGCCCCCAAAGGCAGGCCCGGCCGTGCGGGTCCCCTTCAGGGGCGACAGCATCGCAGCGTTTCCAAGCTTCCCGGTAAGAAAGCGCATCCGCCGTTTATAACAGAGACGCTGGCAGCGCCCTAAGCGTTCATGTCTCTCGGTGGGAGAATCCGCCTGTTTCCCAAAAGGGGCGGGAAGCAAGGATCCAATGACCGTCCCCCCCCCCCCTTCCTCTCTCTAAAAGTCAATTTTTAAAATAGTTTAAATAAAAATAAAAGGGCTCTGCTGCCCCTGTGTGATGGCGGAGGCGGGGCAGGGAGGCGGAGCGAGTGCTTCGCACCTTCATAAAGCGCGCTGTGCCCTGCGCCCCCACGAGGGCTCAGAGGAAAGCAGGTTGCAGGCGGGGTGCGCGAGGTGTGCGCTGTGCACACGCAGGAGAAGGCCCGGGGCAGCCCCCAGGGTGACGGCGGTGGGGGGGACTTAGAGGGGGTCTCTGTCCTCATCTTCTGTGGCGCTAAACTTGTGTGCAATGAACTTGCATCTATTTAAAATATTTGTTAACACAATGAGATATGTCACCTTACACCTGCCAGAATGGCTACCATCAATAAGTCAACAAACAAGTGCTGGTGAGGATGTGGAGAAAAGGGAACTCCGTGCACGGCTGGTGGGAATGAGACTGGTGCAGCCACTATGGAAGACAGTATGGAGTTTCCTCAGAAAGTTAAATATGGAACTCCCATTTGACCCAGTGATCCCACTTCCAGGAATATATCCCAAGAAACCAGAAACACCAATCAGAAAGGATATATGCACCCATATGTTCACTGCAGCACAATTTACAATAGCTAAGGTCTGGAAACAGCCCAAGTGCCCATCAGCAGATGAATGGATAAAAAGGCTGTGGTACATGTACACCATGGAATACTATGCAGCAGTAAAAAAGGATCTCTTACCCTTTGAGACAGCATGGAGGGACCTGGAGAGCATTATACTAAGCGAAATAAATCAGAGAAAGACAAGTACCATGTGATCTCACTCATATGGGGAATCTAACAAACAAAATAAACTGATGAACAAAATAGAAACAGAGGCATGAATACAGCTGCCAGAGGGGAGAGGGAGGAGAGGACTGGATGAAAGAAGGTGACGGGATTAGCAAAGAACCTGTACGCATACCCATAGACAGACAACAGAGGCCAGGGGAAGGGGGCAGGTGGGCAAAGGGGGTGGGGGAATGGGGACATCTGTAATAGTGTCAACAATAAAAATTAAAAATAAAATATTTGGCTGAACCGGTTTGGCTCAGTGGATAGAGCGTCGGCCTGCGGACTCAAGGGTCCCAGGTTCGATTCCGGTCAAGGGCATGTACCTTGGTTGCGGGCACGTCCCCACTGGGGGATGTGCAGGAGGCAGCTGGTCGATCTCTCTCATCGATGTTTCTAACTCTCTATCCCTCTCCCTTCTTCTCTGTAAAAAATCAATAAAATATATTTTAAAAAAAATAAAATAAAATATTTGTTAACCTTCTGAATAAAGCTGATCGGTACTGCTCATGGCAGAAAACGCAAAAGAGACAAAAGGGGTCACAGAGAAGTCAGCTCCCTCTCCCTCAGCAGCTCCTGCTGTCCCCCCAGAGCTTCCCCCCCACTTCAGACATCGGCGTCACTTCTAACATCAGAAAAAAGGTAAAGAAACGAGCCCGCTATATTATTGTTATATTCCTTTTTCCAAAAATT
>NW_005871403.1:1004764-1005951 GCF_000147115.1 Myotis lucifugus | reverse complement strand
TCCCCTCTGATCCTCAAAAAGCCTCCGGAAGCTGTTAGGGGTCCGCTTTATAGAGGAGGGACAGCAAAAGCCCAAGAGGCATTAGATGCTCTTCAGTCAGCAAGTGAGAAAAGTTTAGGGCTGCACCCGCCTCTATCTCTAGCCTCTGCTCACGCCTTTTACTGCTGAGCTCTACCACCTTCTGGGGGAGGGAATTGGGGCTTCTCACCCACCATCCCCTTGGCTCCCTGCTTCTCCAGTCCTCGGGGTGCCCCCTCCCAGCGCTGGGGGTGGCAGAGCTGCCGGAGGTGGGCTCTGGATCCTCAGGATCCCAGATCTGAGGATTCTCATTGGACACTCCTGGGGGGTGGGGAGGGTCAGCCGCAGAGAAGGACCCGCTAGCAGGGCCGGCTCCCGCTAGGCACCCCACCCGGGAAGAGGAAAGACCCTGGAAGGAAAGGGTTACCTCTGACAGTCTCCGGTGGCTGGCGCTCCTGGAGTGTACACCCGTCTCCAGGGATGCATTTAAGGGCCTTCTCCCCACCCGCTCAGCCCTTCTCCCGCCCACTCAGCCCTGGCACAACCCCCCACCCCCACCCCCAGGTTGTGTGAGACCAAAACAGTATTCAAATGCGGGTGCAGCATAATCAGGCCTCTGCTCCCTGAGAGCCCGGCTCTGGGGATTAGCCCTTTGTTCTCCTCTAAAATGCAAGCATGTGTCTTTGCAGGCCTGGGTGGGGTCACATCCAATCTTCAATGGAGCCCAGGCGTGTGTTTGCCCTGGGCGGGGGCTCTGCTGATTGATTCAGCCTGCCCTGAACTTCCTCCAAGTTTCCAAAGTGCAGCTGCGGCGCTGTGCTCCCAGCCTCAGTTACATAAGCGCGGCAGGGGTGCGGGGGGAGATGGGAGTCACGCAGCCCCCTGGAGATGCCCGCTGCGCGGCACAGCCTCGTCCTCGCCCTCTGCCACGGGCTCAGGAGCGGCCACAGCAAGGCAGACTCCAGCCCGGGCCCTGCCAGCCAGAGGCGCCCCCTGAGCGGCAGGGAAGAGGGCAGGAGCCAGAGAACAGCCAGGGGTCTCCCTGGGGGGTCAGCCTGGAAAACGGACGTGCTTGGGGAGAAAGGGGTCTGCAAGCCCCTAGCTCAGTGATGCGAAGCTATGACACGTGTGTCAGAGGTGACACGCGAACTCATTTTTCTGGTTGATTT
>NW_005871403.1:1000382-1004640 GCF_000147115.1 Myotis lucifugus | reverse complement strand
TTTTTCTTTGTTAAATGGCATTTAAATATATAAAATAAATATCAAAAATATAAGTCTTTGTTTTACTCTGGTTGCAAATATCAAAAAATTTCTATATGTGACACGGCACCAGAGTTAAGTTAGGGTTTTTCAAAATGCTGACACGCCGAGCTCAAAAAGTTCGCCATCACTGCCCTAGCTCCACCATTTACCAGGCGTTTGCTGGGCGTCTGCTCTGTGCCATGCAGGGGATGGCGGCAGATCTGGGAAAACAGCCACTCACTGCTCACACCCCCCCCCCCCTGCCCCATGGACTCTTGGCCTCCTCCTCCCAGGCACTTCCGTCCACCCTCACTCGCAGCCAGTGTCCCCGGCCTCCTTCCCCTTTCACTGCGTTTCCCTGACGGCCCAAAGCCCCAGCTTGTGTTCTTGCCCCTCTCCCCGCCCTCCACCTGGAATGCCCCTCCCGTGCACCCACCACCCAGCTCTGCTCAAATGTGACGTGAAACAGCACCGCCTGACATGGCTCTCCGTCCTCTCCCTCCAGAGCACCTCCCACCTCTGACATGCTAGTTCTCTCCATCGTTTGCTGTCAGCCCCCAACTAGAATCTGACTTGTGACCTGCTACAATCTTAGCACCTAGAACAGTGTCTGGCACGTAGTAGGTGCTCAATAAATATTTGTTGATTGATGGAGTAAACAGAAAATTTCAAAACGCTATGGAAACTGTAGCAATTGGAATGTACATAAGGTGCTACAGGGACTCGGATAAGGGCCCGTGGAGGGGAAACAGCGTCTGAACTAAATGAGAGGTATTTAGACAAGGAACAGAAGCAGGGCTTGGAACAGCAAAAGCAAAGGCACAGAGGCAGGGACCGAAGTCATATGTCACAGTTATTAACGTGTGGTGTGTACGCGTTATTGGCAGGAGGCCAGGGAGGAGGAGGCTCTGGGGCAGCGGGCTCAGGAGGTCTGTGGGCTGGGCCGGGCTTGGGGTGCGGGAGCATGCAGGGGCCTATACCTGAGGTTTCTGTTTTTAGGGAATCCCTCCCAATGAGGTCCAGACTGAAAGCTGCAGCCTCCAGTGGTGGAGACAAGGCCCAGTGTAGACGGGCAGAGTGGGAACATTCCGGAATAGCAGAAGGCCACATTGACAGGCTCTGGTGCCTGGGTGCCTGGGTGCCTGGGCTGGGCGGTGGGCAGAAGATGGGGCACCCTCCGAGATGGAGCGGAGCAGTGGGTGGACCAGGCCTCTTGTGCCAACCTGGAACCCTCCCCCCACCTCCTGCTCCCACTTTTCTGGGGGTGGCGCCTGGTTATCTTCGGAGATGACCCTTGCCCTCTGCTGTAGACTTGGTGAGGTGGCCAGCCGGGCGCCCTGCCGCAGACTCGCCCAGGGGAGCGTGGGCCTCCGTGAGGCCACCCGGCTCTGCAGGGAGCTTGCTGAGGGGAAGGCGGGATGCAAGGCTGGAGCCAGAGGGGCTGAGTCATGGTGATGGCGGCTCCAAGCCAGAGGAGCTGAGTCACGGTGACGGCGGCTCCCGGAGATGGGCCGCTCAGAGGCTCGGCCTGACCTCCAGCTCCCCCGCAGCCCAGGGGCCCTGACCGCCGCTGCGGCTCAGCCGCATGTCCTTCCACAGCCAGTTCATGTCTCTGGCCTCGGCTCCCCAGATGAAGATGGTCTCATGGAAGGGAGCTGAGATGAGCCCCTGAGTCCTTCCTCTCGACCCCGCCCCCCATGAGCCTCCACTGCAGTGTTCACTGCTCCTAAGGCACCGTGTCTACCTCGTTCCTCCCTCGTTCTTCATCCTTCAGCAGGAGGCGACCCCCGAGGAGAACCATGGAGGCAAATGGAAAACACAAGCGAGGGCGACGCTGGCTGGTGGAGCAGAGGGGCCTGGCACACAGGCAGCGTGTGTGGACGTGGTGTCCTTGCTGTCGTTAGGAGTAGCAGCTTCTCAGTCCTGATCATGTGGAGCAAGGAGTCTTAAACCTTGTCTATACCTATGAGAACAAAATCTTTAAAATTACCATCATTGCCCTGGCCGGTTTGGCTCAGTGGATGGAGCGTCGGCCTGCGGACTCAAGGGTCCCAGGTTCGATTCCGGTCAAGGGCATGTACCTTGGTTGCGGGCATATCCCCAGTTGGAGGGTGTGCAGGAGGCAGCTGATCGATGTTTCTCTCTCATCGATGTTTCTAACTCTCTATCCCTCTCCCTTCCTCTCTGTAAAAAATCAATAAAATATATTAAAATTACCATCATTATTATTACTATTATTTTGGTTAAGTTTCAGTGTGGCAGATACATGCTTTTTAAATTTTAATTTTTGCAAGCCCTAATATCCCCCCCCATGCCTCATCCTAGCCCAGGTGCCAACTCTTTCCCGGGGGTCCCCGTCATTGCTGTCTGCCTGCTCCCCCTGCCTCCATCCCACCTTCCACGACACCTTCTCCAAAAAGCTGCCCGCGGGGCCTCTGAGCAATGAGAACCCGAGTGTGTCCCTCCCCCATGGACACCTGCAGCGGCTCCCACTGCTCGGAGGGAAACCCCCCGTGTCTTTGAGGTCGCGAATGGTCTGGCTGCGTCTTCAGCCTCATTTTGTGCCACTTTCCAACATTTTCACTGCATTCCAGGCCACTGGCATTCCTGGCATGGCCCGGTCAAGTTCCTCCCTCGGGCCCTTTGCGATTCTCTCCCTGAAATACTTTTCCATCTATTCTGCACCACAGTGACGCTTGCTCCTGTTCATATCTCAGCTTCTCTGACCACTCCACCCCCAAATAATACCTTCCTTACTTCCAGGAACCTGTCCCAAACTGCAATCATGTATTTGTTTGTGTGACTATTTGTTGATTATTTTCCTTCGCTCCATGTCCCCCACAGACTGGAATTTCCGTGAAGGCAGTGTCTCAACTTTTGTTCAGCCCACATATCCTCGTACTCAGCACAGCGCCCGGCACCAGCAAGGCCTCCGAAGATCATGGAAGCAGGCCAGCGCCCAGTCACCCTGCAGGTGGGCTGGGCAAGGTTGAGCTAAGGCGGTGAGTAATCATCAGGCGTTGAGCTGGGTGGTTTTCAGCCCAGCCCAGTGGCTCAGCGGTTGAGCAGTGACCTATGAACCAGAAGGTCACGGTTCAATTCTGGGTCAGGGCACATGCCCGGGTTGCAAGCTTGATCCCCAGTTTCTGATCAATGATTCCCTCTCATCATTGATGTTTCTATCTCTCTCTCCCTCTCCCTTCCTCTCTGAAATCAATAAGAATATATTTTTTTTAAAAAGCTGATTTTCAGCAAATTCACCTAAAGCTAGCAAATACACACACACACACACACTAGAGGCCCGGTGCACAAAAATTTGTGCACTCGGGGGCGTCCCTCAGCCCGGCCTGTGCCCTCTCGCAGTCTGGCACCCCTCGAGGGATGTCCACCTGCTGGCTTAGGCCTGCTCCCCGGGGGGATTGGGCCTAAGCTGGCAGTCAGACATCCCTCTGGCAGCCCGGGAGCCCTCGGGGGATGTCCACTTGCCAGCGGGGAGCAGGCCTAAGCTGCAGTTGGACATCCTTAGTGCTGCTGAGGAGGCGGTAGAGGCTCCCACCACCACTGCTGTACTGGCAGCCATCAGCCTGGCTTGTGGCTGAGCAGAGCTCCCCCTGTGGGAGCACACTGACCACCAGGGGGCAGCTCCTGCATTGAGCATCTGCCCCCTGGTGGTCAGTGTGTATCATAGTGACCAGTCATCCCCCAGTCGTTCTGCTGTTAGGGTCAATTTGCATATTACCCCTTTTATTATATAGGATAGAGGCCTGGTGCATGGGTGGGGGCTGGCTGGTTTGCCCTGAAGGGTGTCCCAGATCAGGGTGGGGGTCCCGCTGGGGTGCCTGGCCAGCCTGGGTGAGGGGCTGAGGGCCGTTTTCAGGCTGGCCATACCCCTTCAGGGTGGGGGTCCCCACTGGGGTGCCTGGCCAGCCTGGGTGAGGGGCTGATAGCTGTTTTCAGGCTGGCCACAGCCACTTCAGGGTGGCGGGGGTCCCACTGGGGTGCTTGGCCAGCCTGGGTGAGGGGTTGATGGCTGTTTGCAGGCTGGCCACAGCCCCTTCTGGGTGTGTGTGGGGGTCCGCTGGGGTGCCTGGCCAGCCTGGGTGAGGGGCTGATGGTCATTTGCAGGCTGGCCACAGCCTCTTCAGGGTGTGTGGGGGCATTCCGCTGGGGTGCCTGGCCAGCCTGGGTGAGGGGCTGAGGGCTGTTTTCAGGCTGGCCACAGCCCCTTCAGGGTGGG
>NW_005871403.1:980979-1000282 GCF_000147115.1 Myotis lucifugus | reverse complement strand
TATGGTCGATTGCATGTTCTCTTTTATTAGATTAGATGTATGTATATGGTATTGTGCTTTTTAAATTGAATTTATGGGGTGACAGCTCCACAGCACAACATCTCAGTTTCAGGTGCACAGCTCCACAGCACAACATCTGTACATGGTGTTGTGTGTTCACCAGCCCAAGTCCAGGCTTCATTTTCCCCAGACCCTCCCACACCGCCCGCAGTCACCACACTGTCTCCCCATCAGGCAATGAATGAATGAAAAACTTAGCCTAAAAGTTATTTTGCTTCCAGTTCAAGGAACACTTAGCTTAGAAATAGATGTTTGCAGGGGAAACCCACTTCCGTTTTAAAAGCAGAAAGAAAGACAACTAAGCAGTGAGCCTGGGCTTCTTTCTCCTTTCTGGAGAGAGGCGGGAGGTGGGGGGAAGAGGCCTGGCCGGCGACCCTAAGAGCGGAAGCTCCCTGAGCACCTGATGGAGGTAGGCCGCGGGGCGGGCGGCGTGGGGACCAGCCACACAGAGCCGTGCTGCGGTCCTCCCCATCCCTCATGCCCCCCGCATGCCCACAATTCAACACCTTGGCCCCCACCCCCAGCCGTTTGCACAGGGAGACAGGGCTGGTTACTGTAAGCTGACAGGTAGTCATTTCTAAAGATCACCTGGCTGCTATCATCTACCACAGTTGTTTATCCACTCATCAGCCACTTTTTCGGGCTATTATAAATAATACTAGAGGCCCAGTGCATGAAATTCGTGCATGGGGGCGGGGGGTGGCCTCAGCCCAGCCTGCACCCTCTCCAATCCGGGACTGCTGGCTCCTAACTGCTCGCCTGCCTGCCTGCCTGATCGCCCCTAACTGCCCTCCTCTGCTGGCCTGATCGTCCCCTAACTGCCCTCCCCTGCTGGCCTGATTGCCCCTAATTGCCCTCCCCTGCTGGCCTGATTGCCCCTAACTGCCTCTGCCTTGGCCCCTGCCACCATGGCTTTGTCCAGAAGGACATCTGGAAGACGGCCGGTCTAATTAGTATATTACCCTTTTATTAGTATAGATTGTTATGAACGTTTGTGGACAAGTTTTTTCATAAGCATATGTTCCCATTTCTCTTGGGTGCATAGCTAGGAGTGTAGTGGCTGGGTCAGTGGTAATTTTTATATTTAAGTTTGTGAGGAACTGCGATCAGCTGCCTCCTGCACATCTCCCACTGGGGATGTGCCCGCAACCCAGGTACATGCCCTTGACCGGAATCGAACCCGGGACTTTTAAGTCCGCAGGCCGACGCTCTATCCACTGAGCCAAACCGGTTTCGGCACAAGTTTTTTCATAAGCATATGTTCCCATTTCTCTTGGGTGCATAGCTAGGAGTGTAGTGGCTGGGTCAGTGGTAATTTTTATATTTAAGTTTGTGAGGAACTGCCAGACTGTTTCCCATGGTGGCTGCAGCATTTACATCCCCACCAGCACTGAACAGAGGTTCCGATTTACCACGTCCTCGCCAACATTTGTTATTTATTATGGTCACCCAAGTGGGTGTGCAGTGGATCTCATGGTGGTTTTGATTTGCATTTCCCTGATGACCAGCGATGCTGGGCATTGTGTGCATATTGGCCATTTGCACGTCTTTAAAGAAATGGGCCCTTTGCCCATTTTTAAATTGAGTTGTTTGTCTGTTGCTGTTGAGTTGTGCATGTTCTTTATATAATCCGGATCCTAGGCTCTTGTCAAACATATGATTTGGAAACATTTCCCCCATCTACAAACAATCTTTTACTCTCTGACCTCCCCACACCCGCCCTGTCACCGCTTGCATCGGGCTGTGCCTGAGTTGTATCCTTTACAGTAAACAGTGACCTAGTGAGTAACAGGTTCCCTGAGTGCTGTGAGCCATTCCGGCAAATGAAGCAAACCCAAGGAGCGGTTGGGAGCCTTCGATTTATAGCCAGTCAGTCAGGGTGGTGGCAGCTGGACCGGCATGGGGCATCCTCGGTTAGGGGTCAGTGGAACCTCACCCTGCAGCCCGCTGGTCGGAAGCACAGGGGGGAGCCTGGGGCTGCGCCTGGCATCTGAGGTGCGGGGGTCGGGGCCGGCAGCTGGTGGGACTGAACCCTTAACCTGTGCGGTTTGATGCTCCCTCCGGTAATGCTGATGTAGGGGTACCCCCCACACACATGGAACTGGGTCCAGAAACCTAATTCAATATATATTCACAAAATTATATTTTATAATTAAATCACGCTGGATAGATTCATGGTCGTGATGTGAATGTACGATTTTATATTGGTATGTGGCGCAGACTTCAGTTTACATTAAGTGGCCGAGGAGCTAGGGTGGCAGCATAAAACCTTATAATAAATTGTCCTAAGGATCAAATAAAAGGTTTTTAGTGGCAAACATGAAGTTACCAGATAAGGGCAAGCATGCCAGGGCGGGGGCTGCTAGTGACGGGCACGGCCACGGTTTATTGAGCACTTCCGTGAAGGCATGGAACCGGTGATCCTACAAGAAAGGTGTTATTACCCCCGCTTTATAGGAGGGAAACGCAGGCTTAGAGCGACTTTTGTCAGGCCTCGCAGTAATAGTCCTACATGCTTGACAGGCACCGAAGTGCAGGCTCAGTCACTCAATCCACGCTGTCTCCCTGAGAAGTGACGCAGCCCAACGCAACCCACCAGGAAGCAGTCGAACCCAGGTTCCTCAGAGCGGAGCCCTCCAGCCCGCCTTGGAATGTACTGAGTCTCATTACACAGAAGTTCTCACCAACCTGGCGACCCGATTCCTCAGGTCCGGGCAGATTAGACACTGTAGGTAGAGAGGATGGGGAGAAGGACTGCTCGGAAGAACTGTGAGGAGGGATGCCGATCAGAAGAAACAATCCGATTTACAATAGCATCAAGAAGAATAAATTTAAATATAAATTTAACTAAACTTAAACAGACCTAAATAAATAGAAAGAGATCCCATGTTCATGGATTGGAAGACATAATGTTAGATGGTATTACTCCCAAAATTGATTTATATATTCAATGCAATCCCTGTTACAATCCCAGCTGGCTTATTTTGCAGGAATAGTAAAGCTGATCTTAACATTCAAAGGACCCAGAATAGACAAAACAATCTTAAACAGAAGAACAAGGCTGGAGTGTTCAATTTCAAAACTTACAACAAAGCTACAGTAATCGAGACTGTGATACTGACATAAAGACAGACATATAGATGTATGGAATCGAATGAGAGTCCAGAAATAAACCCTTGCATTTATGGGCAGTTGATTTTTTACAAGGAATCCAAGGCAATTCCATGAGGAAAGAATAGTCTTTCCAGCAAATGTTGCTGGGATGCCTGAAGTCCATGCAAAAGAACGAAATCGGACCCTCACCTCACACTAGATGCAAAAATTACCTCAAAACGGATCATCAGCTTTAATGTAAGAGCTACAGCTATAAAACTTATACAAGAAAACACAGGAGTAGATCTTCATGTTCCTGGGTTAGACAATGATTTCTTAGATACAAGACCAAAAGTACAAGTGACAAAAGAAAAAATAGATAATTGAACTACATCAAAGTTAAAAACATTTGTGTTGCAAATTATACCGTCAAGAAGCGAAAAAACCACAGAACAGGAGAATATATTTGCAAATCATCTGTCTGATAAGGGACTTGTGTCAGATTATATAAATAACTATTATAACTCAATAATAAAAAGACAACCCAATTTAAAAATGGACAAAGGATTTGGACAGACATTCCTTCAAAGAAGATACACAAATAACCAATAAACACATGAAAAGAAGCTTGCAATCATCAGTTATGAGGGCAACACAACAGAAAGCTACCATGAAATGTGACTTCAAACCCACTAGAATGGCTTTTTTTTTAAGACAAGCAAGGGGAACGAGGTGAGATGAACCAAAGAACATATATACTTATATGCATAGGCAATAGGGTAGCGAAGACTGGGGAGGGAGGGAGAGCTGGAGGCGGGTAAACGGGAGGAAAACGGGAGATACCTGTAATACTGCCAACAATAAAAAATATTTTAAAAGATAAAAATAAAATAAAAGACAGGCAACAGCAAATGTGGAGAGTGAGGAGAAACTGGAGCTCTCCTACGTTGCTGGTGGGGGTGTAAATGGTGCAGCTGCTTTGAAAAACAGTCAGGCAGTTACTCAGAGTTAAACACAGAGTCAGCGGATGCCCCCACAGCTCTCCTCCTGGATCTGTAACCACGAAAAATGAAAATATCTGTCTGCACAAAACTTACATTTGGATATTTATAACAGCATGACTCATAGTAGCCCCAACTGGAAACACACAAATGCCCATCTGAACTGACCAGCAGATAGAGTGCAGGGTCTGCGTGTGAGGGGGCGGCCCCGCCTGGGCCACAGGCAGGAGCAAGGCGCTGGGGTCTCCCAGAGGGCGGCTCAGTGAGCCGGTCCCTCCTGCACCTCCTCCCAGAACCAAGCTGCAAATACAACTAAACCCTGAGTCACCGGCTGAAGAGGGGCCTTTACAAGGAAGGGCACGAGCTCCCCAGAGGCAGAGGCGGGTGGGAAGGCAGGGCCGAGGGCGAGGAGGGTGTCTTGGCTGCAGGGCTGCTCTCTGCTGAGCGAGGCCCAACCCAGGCCAGGGGGGCCCCCAGCCCAGAGCCAGAGCTGAGAACAGCAGCCTCGTAACATCCAGCCTGGGAGAGAGTCTGTCAGAGATAAAGTCACTTTAAAACAGTGGTTCTCAACCTGCTGGCCCTTTAAATACAGTTCCTCATGTTGTGACCCAACCATAAAATTATTTTCGTTGCTACTTCATAACTGTAATGTTGCTACTGTTATGAATCGTCATGTAAATATCTGATATGCAGGATGGTCTTAGGTGACCCGTATGAAAGGGTCGTTCGACCACCAAAGGGGTCGCGACCCACAGGTTGAGAACCGCTGCTTTATTTTTTTTTAAATATATTTTATTGATTTTTTACAGAGAGGAAAGGAGAGAGATAGAGAGTTAGAAACATCAATGAGAGGAACATCGATCAGCTGCCTCCTGCACACCCCCTACTGGGGATGTGCCCGCAACCAAAGTACATGCCCTTGACCAGAATCGAACCTGGGACCCTTCAGTCTGCAGGCCGACGCTCTATCCACTGAGCCAAACCGGTTACGGCGAGAACTGCTGCTTTAAAACAAAACAACAATAAAAACCAGAGCACAGGCTTAGAGGCTTCCGTGGGGGAGAGCCTGGGTGGGAGGCATTGGAGGGAGACGGGAGGACTGGGCGGGAGGCCTGTGCCACACACACACACATACACACACACATACACACACACACACACTGAGGCACCAGCCCCTCGGGCAGCACCAGCCTGCTCAGCCCACCCGCAGCTGCAGGCTCGCTGAGGAGGCTGCGGCTGTGGCCAAGCCTGCAGGGGCGTCAGTGACTGGCTTTGGGGTGGACCATGCCCCACACGGTCCTCAGAACCTGATGGTGCTTTTCCCCTCCTGGGGGAGCTGATAGAAACTCCTGGCTTCCAGCAGACCCGCGGGAGAGCTGCAAGGGCCTCGCCCGCCCAGGCCAGGGAGGTATTCCGGGACAGTCTCCGACGCGGGGCTCTGCCACCAGCTCCCTGGAAATCTGAAGGGAGACCCAGAGGTCGCATCCTCCCGATTCCACCAGAGCCCCTTCAGAAACAGCCTTTTCAGCGGCTGAGTGTGACGGCTGGCGGCAGGCAGAGCGAGTGGAGGGGAGACAGGTGCCCTGGGCTGATTGCTGACCCACCTCGGGGACCCCTGCTGCTGACAAGTTGATCCTGAGCACAGCTTGGCCCCTCCTGGGCACAGCCACGCCCGGTGGAGGCAGCCACAGACTGGGTTGCTTGGAGTTTCGAACAGGTTGCCAAGAGCCCAATGTGGACGGTGTCTGACGGTCACTAGCACCAAAGTACCCCAGGGAGGCCCAGAAACGACCTCGAACACAGTCCTCCTCCGTCAGCGTCGGAGCACGGCCCAGGGCGCTCCCAGGAGGCACTGAAC
Source organism: Myotis lucifugus (assembly GCF_000147115.1). Taxonomy (NCBI): domain Eukaryota; kingdom Metazoa; phylum Chordata; class Mammalia; order Chiroptera; family Vespertilionidae; genus Myotis; species Myotis lucifugus. Next base: position 994,270 of record NW_005871403.1, on the reverse strand, counting down.
TCTGCCAAGACAAACGCCGCGTGGCTGGTTTGCGTTCTATTTCTTTATTCTCCCTTTTCTATTGCACTATTATTTTGTCTCTCTTTTTTTCTTTCATATTTCTTACTTTTCTTTCCTTTTCTTACTGTATTTTTTCTGTCTCCTTTCTTTTTTCCTTTTCTTAATTTTTTTCTGTCTTCTTTTTCTTCTTTTCCCCTTTTCAGAATTGTTTTCCTTTCTCCTTTCTTTCATACCAGTTCCTTTTCCTATTCTTTATTCTTAATTTTTCTCTCCCTTCTTCCCTCTCAGGTTCTCTTTTCCTCCCCCTTTCTCTTCTTGTATTCTTTTCTTTTCTTTACTTTTATTATTCTTTCTTTCTTTTCCCTTTCCTAATTCCCTTTTGCTCTGTAGTTGTTTGTGTGGTTGTTGTAGGGATCATTGTATGCTTTTGTTTTGTTTCTTGTTTAGTTGTATTGCTCTGTCAGCACCTGCACAACAGCTCACACACTGTGGTGGGGGTGGAGCCGCACAGCCAGCCACCTGCGGAGAGATACACACCATGAGTGGAACAGCGACAGTCAAGACCCAATTACAACAGGAGCGCCACATACCCCTCGAGGTGCACCTCTAGGTCATCCAGATCAGATCATAGAGACTGCACCACTGGGTCCCACAGGACACTTACTCCATAAGGCACCCCCCGAAGACTGGGAGGCATAGCAGTTCTATCTAATACATAGAGACAAATACAAAGGGACAGCTAAAACGGGGAGACAAAGAACAACCCCCAAATGAAAGAAAAGGAAGAATCTCCAGGGAAAAAAATGAAACAGAGGCAAACAATTTATTAGGTATAGAGTTCAAAGTAATGGTTATAAGGATGCTCAAGGAAGTTAGTGAGGATCACAAGGAACTAAGTGGGAACTACAACAGCATAGAAAAGGAAATAGAAAAAAAAAGGAAATTGAAATTATGAACAAGAACCAGAAGAAAATGAATACCATATCCGACATCAAGAATACAGTAGAAGGGCTAGGCTGGTGTAGCTCAGTGGTTAAGCATCAACCTATGAACCAGGAGTCACGGTTCAATTCCCAGTCAGAGCATATGCCTGGGTTGCAGGCTCAATCCCCAGTGTGGGGCATGCAGGAGGCAGCTGATCAATGATTCTCTCTTATCATTGATGTTTCTATCTCTCCCTCTCCCTTCCTATATGGAATCAATAAAAATATTTTTTCATGTGAAATATGGGTATTGTTTGCATACATAAAGTTTTCAGACATCACAGTGAGAGAAATCAGACATCCCAATATTTCACAAAGCAAGGTTCCGATTAGTGATACAGTGAATATGCCACAACCTCTCTTCCAGCCAGATTTTGCATGCTGAATAGAAGAATAATGCTTCAACTATTAACTTCAACCTCCATTATTTTAATCTGAAGGACAACCATAAAATATCTCAAAATTTACTACTTTGAGAGTTTGGTTAGGTTAGATCCACTTATTAATGGCAAGAGCAACCATAACTCATTCTCAGTGAGAGAATCCCTATATACTAGTACAAACCTGGCAAATTTTTTTAAAAAGTACTTAAACAAAGCTTTTGAAAAGAATGAAAGCTAGCTCAATTCATATAATGTCAAATAACTTTCAATTAATAATAGAATCGTTTACATTTTTGCAGTGTCTTATAGCATATTTTGTTCCTAATGAGAAAATATACTAAAATGCTACTGTTAACCCTGAAATCTTAATCCAAACCTTACACATAAGACTAACATGTTGGTCAAGAGGGAAAGAATGAAATCACGCACTGTCTACAGGGCAAACGAAAACCAACGGCAAGATGCAAGGAAAGCTGAACCCCTGGTACAAACACACACGCACACGCACAAAGTAATTACAAGCAAACACCACGTATCTATATTCTCTACCTGCTGGCGAACCTGTTATTAAAATTTCAAAGAAAAAAACAACTTAGGCTTTTTCTATTTAATCCATAAGAAATATTCAGGAACAGATAAATAGAATATTTGTTGCATATTAACGAACATGTGGCTTCTTGTGCTTTCCATCTGAATTAGGGGTTAAAATACTTTGTTTTCAATGTGATATAAGTATAAAGTAATATTAAACATCTATAGGAAAGCATCTTTTCTTCAGCCCAATTTTACATAATTTTACATGAAAGTACTAACAGTGAAAATTCATGATGTTGTGTGAAAATGGTGACGGCAGCCAGCATCTCGCACAGGTCCAAAGTGGCTGACCGGCAGGCCAGGAAGCCTGAGTAGAGGTGGTAGAGCACGCGGAGCCCCCACAAGCAGAGCACGGCCCAACTCACCAGGACAGCGCAGCTCCGGCTCCACTGCCCACCAGCAGGTCTCACATCCACGTTAGCCAACTCAATAAAAATAGATTTTTTAAAAAGAATACACTGGAAGGAATTAAAAGTAGATTGAATGAAGCAGAGGATCAAATCAGTGACTTGGAAGACAAGGTAGAAAAAGCACCCAATTAGATCAGCAAAAAGATAAAAGAATTCAAAAGCAGGAGGATAGTTTAAGGGAACTTTGAGACAACATGAAACACAACAACATCCACATTGTGGGGGTCCCAGAAAGAGAGAAAGTGAGCAAGGGCTAGAGAACCTGTTTGAAGAAATAATGACAGAAAACTTCCCCAACCTGGTGAAAGAAAAAGACACAAAAGTTCAGGAAGCAAGGAGAGTCCCAATCAAGATGAACACAAAGAAGCCCACACCAAGACACATCATAATTAAAATGACAAATGTTGAAGACAAAAAAGAATCTTAAAGGCAGCAAGAGAGAGGCAGAAAGTTACCTACATGGGAGTTCCCATTAGATTGTCAGCTGATTTCTCAACAGAAACATTTCAGGCTAGAAGCGATTGGCATGAAGTATTCAAAGTAATGAAAAGCAAGGACCTGAACCCAAAACTACTCTATCCAGCAAGGCTAGATTTTAAATAATTTTAAAATTGAAGGCGAAATAAAGAGCATCCCAGTTTTAAAAAAAAAGCCTAAAGGAAAACATTACCACCAAACCAGCATTGCAATAAATGTTAAAGGGACTGCTATAAGAAGGAGAGAGGAGAGAGAGAGAGAGAGAGAGAGAGAGAGAGAGAGAGAGAGAGAGAGAAGCTTAGGTATAAAGAAAAAAGTGGCAATAAATAAGTACCTATCAATAATAACCTTCAAAGTAAATGGATTAAATGCTCCAATCAAAAGACATAGGGTAGCTGAATGGATAGGAAAATATGACTCATATTAAAAGAGACCCACTCAGAACAAAATATTCACACAGGCTGAAAGTGAAGATATGGAAAAAATAATCCATGCAATGGAAAATGAAAAAAAGCTGAGGTAGCAATACTCATAACTGACAAAATAGACTTCAAAATGAAGACCATAAAAGAGACTAAGAAGGTCACTATATAATATTAAAGGAATCAATTCAACAAAAAAATATAACCCTTGTCAGCATATATGTACCCAATATAGTGGCACCTAAATATATATTTTTAAAAACTCTTGTTGCATTTTAAAGGAGAAAGTGACTGCAATACAGTCTCAATAGGGGACTTTAACACCCCACTAACATCACTGGATAGATCTTCCAGACAAAAAAAATCAGCAAAGAAACAGCAATCCTAAACGACTCACTAGATCAGATGGACTTAATTGACATCTTCAGAATATTTCACCCCAAAGCTACAGAATATACATTCTTCTCAAGTGCACATGGGACATTTTCAAAAATAGACCACATATTGGGACATAGGCAAAGTCTCTCCAAATTCAAGAAGATTAAAATCATAGCAAGCATCTTCTCAAGATCACAATGGCATAAAATTAGGAATAAACTACAATAAAAACAATCACAAAAATTCAAACACTTGGAGGCTAAATAGCATGCTATTAAACAACGATTGTGTTACCAAAGAGATCAAAGAAGAAATAAAAAAAATCCTGGAAACAAATGACAATGAAAACACAACAATCCAAAATCTATGGGACATAATGAAAACAGTCCTGAGAGGAAATTCATAGCTCTACAAGCTTACCTCAAAAAACAAGAAAAACTGGTAATAAACCATCTAACTCTGCAACTTGAAGAATTAGAAAGAGAGCAACAAAAAAAGCCCAGAGTGAGCAGAAGGAAGGAAATAATAAAGATCAGAGCAGAAATAAATGACATAGAGATTTTTTTTAAAAATCAACAAAACCAAGAGCTGGTTCTTTGAAAGGATAAACAAGATTGATAAACCTCTAGCCAGGCTCACCAAGAAGCAAAGAGAGAGGACCCAAATAAACAAAATCAGAAATGAAAGAGGCAAAATAACAACAGACCCCACAGAAATACAAAGAATCATAAAAAAAAAAAAAACTATGAGCAACTCTATTCCAACAAATTGGTCAACCTGGAAGAAAAAGACATATTCATAGAAAAATATTATTTTCCAAAACTCAATCAGGAAGGATCAAAAAATCTGAATAGGCCAATAACTATGGAGGAAATTGAAGCAATAATCAAAAAACTTCCAACAAACAAAAGCCCTGGACCAGACAGCTTCACAGGGGAGTCTTATCAAACATTCAAAGAAAAACTAAAACTTATCCTCAGATTATTCCTAAAGATTCAAGAGGAATGAAGCCAGCATTACCCTAATCCCAAAACCAGATAAAGAAAATACAAAGAAAGAGAATTACAGGTCAATATCCCTCATGAACATAAATGCCAAAATTCTCAACAAAATTCTAGCAAATCGGATCCAGCATTACATTAGAAAGATCATACACCATGACCAAGTAGGATTTATTCCAGAGATGCAAGGATGGTACAATATCCACAAATCAATAAATGTGATACATCACATAAACAAATTGAGAGATAAAAACCATATAATTATATCAATTGATGCAGAAAAAAAACATTTAGCAAAATCCAACACCTTTTCTTGATAAAAACTCTCAGCAAGGTGGGAATAGAAGGATCATACCTCAACATAATAAAAGCCATATATGACAAACCTACAGCCAACATCATACTCAGTGGGCAAATACCAAAACCATTTCCCCTAAGAACAGGAACAAGACAGGGATGCCCACTCTCACCACTCCTGTTCAACATAGTACTGGAAGTACTAGCCACAGTGATCAGACAAGAAGAAGAAATAAAAGGCATCCAAATTGGAAAAGAAGTAAAATTGTCATTATTCGCAGATGACATGATACTGTACATAGAAAACCCTAAAAACTCCATCAAAAAAACTATTAGAATTAATCAATGAATTTGACAATGTAGCAGGATACAAAATTAACACCCAGAAATTCATGGCTTTTTTATACACCAATAATGAACTCACAGAAAGAGAAACTTTAAAAAAAATCCTATTTACCGCCGAAACCGGTTTGGCTCAGTGGATAGAGCGTCCGCTTGTGGACTGAAAGATCCCAGGTTCGATTCCGGTCAAGGGCATGTACCTGGGTTGCGGGCACATCCCCAGTAGGAGATGTGCAGGAGGCAGCTGATCGATGTTCCTCTCTCATCGATGTTTCTAACTCTCTATCTCTCTCCTTTCCTTTCTGTAAAAAGTCAATAAAATATATATTTTTTAAAAAATCCTATTTACCATTGCAACAAAAAAATTAAGATACCTAGGAATAAATTTCACCAAGGAGGTAAAGGACCTGTACTCAGAAAATTACAGGACACTGAAAAAAGAGATAGAAGAAGACGAACAAATGGAAAAATATACATGTTCATGGATTGGTAGAATCAACATCATTAAAATATCCATACCACCCAAAGCAATCTATAAATTCAATGCAATCCCCATTAAAATACCAACATCATACTTCAAAAACCTAGAACAAACTCTCCAAAAATTCATCTGGAATAAAAAAAAAGATCCTGAATAGCTGCAGCAATCTTGAGAAAGAAGAACAAAGTTGGAGGGATCACAATACCAGATATCAAGCCATATTACAAAGCCACTGTTCTCAAAACTGCCTGGTACTGGCACAAGAACATACATAGAGACCAGTGGAACAGAACAGAGAACCCAGAAATCAACCTAAGCCATTATGCTCAATTAATATTTGATAAAGGAGGCAAGACCATACAATGGAGTCAAGACAGTCTCTCCAATAAATGGTGTTGGAAAAATTGGAAGGATACATGCAAAAAAATGAAACTAGACCACCAACTTACACCATACGCAAAAATAAACTCAAAGTGGATAAAGGACTTAAACATAAGACAGGAAACCATAAAAAATCTTAGAAGAAGCCATAGGCAACAAAATAGCAGACATTTGTCATAGCAATATCTTTGCCGACACAGCTCCTAGGGCAGTGGTTCTCAACCTTCTGGCCCTTTAAATACAGTTCCTCATGTTGTGACCCAACCATAAAATTATTTCCGTTGCTACTTCATAACTGTAATGTTGCTACTGTTATGAATCGTAATGTAAATATCTGATATGCAGGCTGGTCTTAGGCGACTCCTGTGAAAGGGTCGTTTGACCGCCAAAGGGGTCGTGACCCACAGGTTGAGAACCACTGTCCTAGGGCAATGGAAACTAAAGAGAAAATGAACAAATGGGACTACATCAAAATAAAAAGCTTCTACAGCCAAAGAAACCGTCAACAAAACAACAAGAAAGCCCACTGCATGGGAGAACATATTCGCCAATGTTATCACCGATAAGGGTTTAATCTCCAACATTTACAAGGAATTCATACAACTTAACAAAAGGAAGATAAACAACCCAATCAAAAAATAGACAAAGGACCTAAATAGGCACTTTTCGAAAGAGGACACTCAGAAAGCCAAGAGACACGTGAAAACATGCTCAAAGTCAGTAATCATCTGAGAGATGCAAATCAAAATGATGATGAGGTACCATCTCACACTTGTCAGAATGGCTATCATCAACAAATCAACAAACGACAAGTGCTGGCGAGGATGTGGAGAAAAAGGAACCCTCTTGCACTGCTGGTGGGAATGCAGACTGGTGCAGCCACTGTGGAAAATATAGAGTTTCCTCAAAAAATTAAAAAATGGACCCTAGCCGATTTAGCTCAGTGGTTAGAGTGTTGGCCCATGGACTGAAAGGGTCTGGGGTTTGATTCCTGTCTGAGCCTGTGCCTCAGTCGCAGGCTCAATCCTCAGCCCCAGTTGAGGAGCATGAGGGAGACAACCAATTGATGTGTCTCTTTCACATCGATGTTTCTCTCTCTGTCTCTCCACTCCCTTCCACTCTCTCTAAAAAAGCGATGGAAAAATTATGCTCTGTGAGGATTAACAAAAATTTTTAAAAATGGAACTGCCATTTGACCTATTGATCCCACTTCTTGGAATCCAGTCTCCAAAACACCAATCAGAATATTGAACCACTTAGCAGCTTTATTTACAACTAGAAGACTGGTGCATGATCATGCACAGGTGGGGTCCCTCGGCCTGGCCGGTGATTGGGGCCGATGAGGGCCGGCCAGCAGGGGAGTGACCGTGGGAGGGCTCCACGGTGTGTCCCGCCCTCTCACCCAGTCCAGATCAGCCGGACCCCAGCAGCAAGCTAACCTACTGGTCTGAGTGTCTGCCCCCTGGTGGTCAGTGTGCGTCATAGCGACTGGACAAGCAGTCGATGGAACAGTTGACCAATAGGTCGGACACTTAGCATATTACACTTTTATTATATAAGATAGGTAAGATTTGGAAACAGCCCAAGTGCCCATCAGTAGATGAGCAGGTAAAAAAGCTGTGGTACATCTACACCGTGGAAAACCATGTGGCTGTAAAAAAGAAGGGGCACCTATCCTTTGCCACAGCATGGAGGGACCTGGTGAGTACCATGCTAAGCGAAATAAGCCAGTCGGGGAAAGACAGGTATCACATGATCTCACTTATATGTGGAATGTAATGAACAAAATTATCTAACGAACAAAAAGGATGCATGGAACAGACTGACAGGCCTCAGAGGGGAAGCGGGAGAGAGGAGGGAAGAGATTAACCAAAGAGCTTATATGCACAGTCCACGGACACAGACAGTAGTGTGGTGAAGGCCTGGGGTGGGGGCAGAGGCGGGGTGCAAAGGGGGTAGGAGGAGAAAATGAGGGATGTCAGCTCCCATTCTCACAATGCAATACTGTCAACATTAAATGTTTTTAAAAGGAGTGAAGCTCTGGCACACGCTACAACATGGGTATGTCCTGTAAACATCACGCAGAGTGAGAAAGTCCAGTCACACGGGACTTCACACTGTGGATTCCATTCACATGAAACACTAGGAGAGTCAGGACGCTGAGGAAGGGCCTGGGGGTGGGGGGGGGGGTGACTGCTAATGGATAGGAGGCTTCTCTCAGGGAGGCCCAACATGGTCATGGTCGCACACAAACTAAAAAGCTTTAAGCTCTACACTGTAATGGGTGAATAACATGGTGTTGAATTAAATAGCAATAAAGCTGTTAAATACAGGGTGTCCCAGAAATATGCACACTCCAACAGCTGACAGCTCAATTGGTGTTTCTTTCTTTTCAGATGTAACCCACTGGAACGAGGAATGAGTTGAAAGGGTGCTTACGTTTTGGGGGACACCCTGCACTTATGTTATATTCCGTATCTTCACTCTAAGAAAATAGAAACATGAATTGAAAAGCCTTTTGGAATCTCTCTTACAGAGGGATTCAAACTAACTTGTGTGGATAATGCTCCCTGAGGAAGGCGGAGCATGACCTCACCTTCTGTGCGGGGTGAGCGTGTGGCCCTGCCCAAGGGCCAGGGGACAGGCTGGGCGTCAGCTCAGCGGAAAGCGCTGAGGAACACAAGCTCACCAGGAGGTCAAGGTCTACACCCTCAGGGACAAGTCATGGCAACAGCATGCTCCCTGGATATGACATGACAAAACGGAACTTCACCTCTGTGGTCTCACTCCTCCAAACCCATAACCCAATCGAATCACGAGAAAAACATCAGAGAAACCCAAATTAAGGGATATTCTCCAAAACACCGGACTAGTTCTCCTCCAAACTACCAAGGTCACCAGAAAGGAAAGCCGGCCCGGGGAGCCCACGGAGACATGGCGGATGTGAGGCGTCTGCGGAGAGGGTCCTGGACAGAGGAGGGACCCTGGGTGAACCATGAGGAAATGCAAACAAAGCGTGTGCCTTAGGTACTAAGAACGCACCAACATCGGTTAGTTGGTTGTGCATTAATGTGATTCATTCGTCCAACTATCTTTGCAACTTTTCTGCAAATCTCAAACAATTCTAAAGTTAACGGTTTATTTTAAAAACTCACTTGGAGGCGGCATGTAGGGTGAGATGAGTCACAGCTCTTCAGCGTGTGACCTGGGAGGACACCCTCTGGTCTGATTCCCCATCAGTAAGGTAGTTGCACCCCGGTCTCAGCGACCGTTGTAGGATCTGAATGAGGCAACATGTGTTAAGAGAACTTTGGAAAGTGAAGTTCCTCCCAAATATCCCGGAAAGAGCTAATCAGGTGCCTGAAATGTCCCCGCGTGGGTCTCCTCCAAACATGCTTGTCTTCCTCGTTTAATGTGTGAGCGTAGGTCTCTGTCTCTGCCACCATGGGCGGCATCTCTCCTTCCTCACCCCCACACAGTGCCTGCAATGGCTCCTCCCTGGCCTTCCCTGGCCTTTCCTGGCCTGGTGAGCCCCCCTCCCCCTGGCCTGGTGAGCCCCCCTCCCCCTGGCCTGGTGAGCCCCCCCTCCTTGTACCCACACATGTCACCTCCCACTGAGGCCCGGCTTGGGGGGGGCGGGTTCTTTACCCGTGAACTTCAGGATGGTGCGCGGTGGGACTGAGTGCCAGGGCGGCCTGGGTTGAGGATGGAGTGACAGTGAGGAGGGGCGGGTGTGGGGCAAGCTGCACAGCATTTCTGGCCTAGGGGTTCCCCTCCTGCGCCCCCTTCAATCCTTGCAGTTGGCAGGAGGGGTCCTGGCCAACAACTCTTTAAAAATATATCTTTTCATTAATGAGAGAGAGAGAGAGAGAGAGAGAGAGAGAGAGAGAGAGAGAGAGAGGAAGAGGGGCTTTGCTGTCATGTATGCATTCATTGACTGACACTCGCCACCTTGGGGTATTGGGACTGCGCTTGGGACTGCGCTCTAACCAGCCGAGCTACCTGCCAGGGCCTGGCCGACAGCTCTGAATGCCCACCTGTGAGCCGCACGCAGACGCGGTGGGTTTTGTGGTTTTGTGTTCGTTTTTATCAGTCAGTCAGCCACTGTTTCAGAGCCTCTCCTTAGAGGGGTGCGGTGGGCAGCGTGGCCCGCCTGCGCCTCCCCCGCTGGGGATGGAGGAGGGCGCCTGGGCTGCCTCCGCCGGCACCGCGGGAGAAGCCGCCGGCTCCAGCGGCCGGGCCTGGGCCGTGGGGGACGGGCCGGTGGGGCGGACGGAGGCTGCAGAGTACTGCGCTCTACCCTGACCCCTACCTGCGGGTCTGCAGGGTCCTCAGGAGGCGCCCAGGAAGCCAGGGCCTGAGTCAGGACAAAGGGCAGCCAGTGGCACCTGAAGGCGAGGGCGGGGGCCGGGCCGCAGCAAAGTGCAAGTCACGGTGAGCTCGGCACCAAGCCCCTGGGGCGGCCCAAGCCCGCGGCCCGCTCTGCGCCGCCTCTGCCTCCGGGCTGGAGCCACACCCGGGCAGAGCAAGCTTGGGGCGCGCCCCGTCACACACAGTGCACAGTTCACACCAAAATGGCCAGGAGCCGCTTGGTTTCTGCATAATCGCCGAGCAGGCACGTGTGAGGGGCGTTAGGTCAGCCTTGCGCGCGGCTTCACCCCTCCGTGTCGGCACCGCAGGTTCTAGTTGTTTTCGCGTTTCCCCAGCGCTGCTATGATATCCGACAAAGGTGAAATGTACGGGACACAGAGGGCTCGTCATTGTTTTCAGAAATAGGGCCCAGGAGCTCAGGTGGTTAGAGCATCTCCCCATTTGCCAAGGCTGCGGTTTCATCTCTGTCAGGCCCATACAAGAATCAACCAGTGGGTTCATAGATGTGGAACAACAAACCAATCTCTCTCTCTCTCTCTCTCTCTCTCTCTCTCTCTCTCTCTCTCTCGTCAATAAAATGAAATAACAATAGGGCCTTATCAAACACATTTCTGAGCCTTCTGTCCTCCCCAGTGGTGTGTGTGCACAGTCCCTCCAAGGCAGAAGGACGGGTGAATGAATTCCATCGGCTCTCCTGGCTCTTTAAAATGAATATTAATGATGTTTACATGCACGTGGCCATAGTGCTCCCCATTTATGGGACGTCTCTTTGCTTCCACTTTTAGACCACTGCTCCATAAGCTTCCTTAACCTTCCAGGTGACTTTATTTCTATGGAATAGAGTCCTGGGAAGATTTGCAGTTTCCGTTTCATAGGTGTTGCCAGATGGCTTTCCACAGTCCCTTGGGGTCTGGGGTCTGCACCCCAAGCTCTGGGGGTCCTCGGGTCTGCACCCCAAGCTCTGGGGGTCCTCGAGTCTGCACCCCCAGGCCCTCGGGGCTGGAGCGCTTTTCCCAATCCTGAGTTTGCATTCCTGTCTGGGAAGGCGCAGCCCCTGGTGCTGCCTCCCTCCTGTTTGTGTTTCCGAGTCCGAGTTTCTGTGAGACTCTGAGCTACAGCATCTAGTTATCAGGGTTTCCCTCCATCTTCCGCTTATGCGTGGAGTTTATTCATGGTGTCTCTTGCATACAGAGGATTATAAGGCTGAATAGGACGCCTCTGTTTTAGTTCGACGCGGAGTCCTCTCTGATCCTGGGTTCATTTAATTCCCTGGATGTTCTTGTAAGATTTTTATTGTTTTTTGTTCACTCTGAGTACGTAAAGAAATTATTTTACATATGAGGTAAGAGGGAAGCCCATGTTTACTGTCTTTTTGATGGACAGCCTGTTGTGCCAACACCATTTAATAAAATACCAACAACAGTAACGCCAGCCCTGACTGAGTCTCCACTGTGTGCACGTTCCCATGTTAACTCAGCTAATCCTCACGACGCCCCAGAGGAAGGAACCCCCTTCTCTCCATTTGACCGGAGCACAGAGAGGCTCGCAACGGCCTATGGTCAACCAGCTGGGGCGGACCCGCCAGGTTTCGCCCAGGCTCCCGACTCCGCATTCCGCTTCTGGAATTAGCCACCTGCCGCACCCCTTTCTTTCCGGTTTCAAACTTATTGTCCTAACATTGAATATAATTTCCTTAAGATGCTCTTAATCGCTCCTGAACCTGAAGTGATGGCGCCTTTCTCATTCCTGGTCTTGTCTATTTCTGCTCTCTCGTTTGTCCTGCTCCAAGGAAAGTGCAAGTCATGATGAGTCGGGCCTTCCTGTTCACTGGTGTCTGCAAAGACCAGTTCACCACCCCTGCTCACAGGAATGAGGGTGAGTGTAGGCTCGGTTCTCCATCATTCATGTCTGCTATCGATTCCTTCTTCCTACTTCCTTTTGGTACTTACACTGAGTGTGTAGGTCTTTTTGTCTTTCTATTTCAGTAATGGAGACATTTAATTTTCCACTGAATTCAGTTTTGCTATATCCCAGAGGTTTGGGAATGAGCACTCTTATTTCCACTGCTCTCCCAATAGAATTTAATTTCCCTCTTGGTGTCCTCTTTAATCTAAGTGTTGTCTAGGTTATGTTGGTCACACCTTTATTATTTACTACCAATTTTATCAGATTATGATACAAATATGAACTTTTCTCTACTTTTCTGTATTGGATCAGGTTTTGTTTTTTTGTGGTCAAATATATTATTAATTTTTGTAGCATTTCCAGAGACACATGAATAATAAGGAATGTATGTTTCAATGTCACCCCCAATAAAGTCAATAAAAACTTTTTAAAAAGAGAAAACAAGTGAGGAAAGAAAAGATGTGCTTTCTGTTCATGGATTTAAGAATCTCCACCTATTAACTCAAATTTATTGATGATTCCTCCATATCATTCTTTTTTATTTGGTCTAATTCTGAGAGATGTGTCTTGAAATCTCTCCTTACAATCCTAGTACTTTTGCCTTGTGAATTTAACCATCATTTTGCTTTGTTCATACGTACAGGTTTATGACTGATCTTCTTTACAATTTTTGCTTTTCTTCTTCACATCATTTTGAGAGAGAGAAGCATTGATCTGTTGCCTCCCATATGCGCCCTGACAGGGGATGAAACCCACAACCTAGGTAAGTGCCCTGACCAGGAACCGAACCGGCAACCTTTTGTGGACAGAACAACCTCCCATCCGCTGAGCCGCCAGTCCGGGCTCAGGCCACGTGTTCTAACGTT
>NW_005871403.1:943582-980879 GCF_000147115.1 Myotis lucifugus | reverse complement strand
TGAGGACCCAGCTCACTGCCTCAGGAAGGGCGAGGCTTCTGGGCCAGGAGGGCACTAAGGGAGCTGGGATCTGTGGGAGCCCGCGTGCCTTCCCTGGGGTTTTTGTTTTGTTTTATTTTGTTTTAATATATTTTTATTGATTTCAGAGATGAAGGGAGAAGGGGAGAGAGAATCATCGATTGGTTGCCTCTTGCACCCCCGCCCACTGGGGACCAAGCCCGAAACCCAGACATGTGCCCTTGACCAGAATTGAACCTGGGACCCTTCAGTCCACAGGTCGACACTCTATCCACTGAGCAAACTGGCCAGGGCTTCCCTGAGGTTTTAAGGTGATTCCTGGGGGGTGGGCGCCCTCTGTCGGCGGGTGGCGGGACTTGCCCGGTGGGACCTGGGTGCCGCTCTCATCTGGGCAGGTGGGGCCACCAGGGCCACAGTTGGGCCGGGGTGACCTGATCCAGCTCGGGGGGCCTTCTCCACGGCCCTGCGAAGGGGCCTGCTGCTGACACGGTGGCTGTGGGGATCAAGAGACTTACGACCTCAGGAAATGATTGGTCTCAACTGACACACACACAGGGTTAAAATATCCATTCATTTCCTACTTCAAACACAGAAAAGAGAGAACTAAAATGTTTATGGAGAATCAGCCCCACAGCAAGGCACTGGGACTTGGTGCTGCAAAGTCCACGTGTCAGTGCCGGGAGATGGCGAGGGCGCGGGCAAGGCAGACAGAGGAGCGTCCGGGAAGGGTCTGAGTCTCCCGCCAGCGGGGAGAGCTGGTCAGGCAGCAGGGCCTGGGAGTCCCCGCGCACTGGTCGGGGCTCCCCGCCTGGGGTTGGACTCACCCCCTGCTATTCAACTTCCCTGGAACCGGGAAGTGGGCCAATCAAATCCTCCAGTTTATTACCAGCCCCAGAGGCCCGTGCAGGGTGCAGGGTGGTTTCTGACTTCACCTGCGTCTCTAAATGCCTGCTTCTGCGAGGCGGAGGGTGGAGGCTCCAGCAGGGCATGGACCAAACGGTTGACTGCCTTCCCGCCACTCCCCGCCTGGTGCGCCTCCGGGAGGGGGTCGGGCGCGGGTGTGGACCTGGGCGCTGTGCAGAGCCTGCCATCACCTGGTCATGGGAAAACTACTCCCCAAGGCCGTTTTCCCATTTGTAAAGGGAACTAAGGGTTAGTATGAGAATCCAGTAAATAAACATTAGATACAAACATCTCTCTAGAACTGCCGGGTTGACCTAAGGGTCATTAAAGGACACCTTGAAAGCAGGGTGCCCGGTGGGATCGCTGGGGAAGATGCTGTGTCCTTTTTCTTTTAAATCCTCACCTAAGGAGATGTTTATTGATATGAGAGAGAAGGGCTAAGAGGGAGGGAGAAACACCGTTCCATTGCCTCCAGTTTGCACCCCGACCCATTGACCAATCGGGGGTTAAACCTACAACCAAGGTATGCTCCCTGAGCGGGAATCGAACTGGCAACCTTTTGGTGCAGGGACGACGGCCTGAGTAACTGAGCCACCCGCCAGGGCAAGAAGCTGAGACCTTTCAGAAACTGTCTGGAGTACTGTGTTCCAGGAGCCCCAAACCCAGGCCTGGCCTCACACATACAAAAAACAGATCCTTCTCCGAATGGCTACTCTGCTGATCCCTCTTGGAGGGGAGAAGGGAGCATGTGACTGTGGGTACCATCGGGTCCAGCCCAGGGCGTAAAGGCAAGTTCTCACAGAAGGAAGAGCCCATTAGCAACTCTCTGATTTACATGTGTGTGGTCAATAGCTTTCCAGTTAATGGCCCGAATATACGTGTCAACCATGAATGTACGCGCTGTCAATTTCTACGTCATGAAAAAGATATGAAATTAAAGAATACTCATGGAAACAAAGTCTTTGTTTATTATTGCTATAATCAAGGCAAAAATCTCTTAAAACAATTAGCCTTGATAATGGAAATATAATCAGAACCGTTATTCATGAATTTACAGTTTGATCTTCTCTGCTGCTCAGACTTCAGTTTCACAAATACTACCTCCCATAAACCTTCGTTACACAAGAGGATGAGAGAACATGGAAGCCCCTTCTTAGTGATCCAACTTCAGACCAACCATTTGCTCGCTGTGAACCTGTTTCATCCTGTGTTCAAAAAACGCTGGAGAGGAAGGCGGAGAATGACCCGCTCCTCGGAGGGTCCGCTGGGACAGCGCGGTGAGAACCACCCTGTAACTTCCAAACCCCACAAAAGGAACATCGCTCACACTGGTGCCTCGAGCCCTGGGAGGGGCAGCGTCCTTCTCCAGTCTGTGTTCCTTGGAGCCACGTGACAGACCCCGAGCTTGAAATCCTGGGGCAGGGCACAGGGTACCCATGACCGAGCCTCCGCGCTCACTGAGCGAGGACCTGGCTCGAACAGCCACGTAAAACGGACCCAGCTTTACCCTAGAAAGACTTTGTCCGGTTTATTTTACCTTAATTTACATCTGTACAGGCAATAACAAAAAGGCTATTTATTATACAACAATTCAGTGATTTTTACCTAGTTTCAAGAATAATGCATGCAATTACAAATGAGAGGTAGAAACACTGTATTAAAGACCTAAGAATACAAACATCATATAAATAAGTGTTCAAATTAACTGCTGGAATTTCATACAGATAAATAAGGTCAATTACATTACTTTGTCAAAGTAAAGGGAAGCCTTGTTTATGTTTTTATCATGTCACTAAATTAGATTAATGCCAAAGAGCTTCTGTGCAATTTGTCAGTTCAAATTTATTATCTAAAAGAATTAAAATAAAAGGATTAAAACTGGAGAGTGGTTTATTCAAGTATTCAAGCAGGTAAATAAAAGAAACCAAATAATGTACAAGGTAGGAACCATTTCTGGAGCGATGTTAACTGCCCACCTTCTCCATAACCAGCTATTTGGTAACCTGTCAGGATTAACATGAAAAACACATATTAGGCTAGAGAGCTGCCGCTTTCCTAAGAGAAAACAAACCTCACTTCTCACTAATTTCATGTAGGCACTCCCCATCATTAACAAGCCTTTAGATCCCAACATGACTTGGCCCTATTAGAATTCTAGCGGGTATCCCTTGATTGACATTTTTTTCTAATACTGCCCCAAAAACCAGCTGTTAAGAAGCCAAGAAGTCCCAGCCATCAATGCACATCCGCATGCACAATAAAGAATGCAACCAAGGCCAACAGCTGCAGCTCAAAAACATCGCTGAGAAAACCTGGGGGTGCAGATGAAGAGGTTAGACAAACGCAAAGGGTCACCTGAACACAGGCTCTTACCACTGAAAAGTCTACTAGCGACTACATGTGATTCTGGAAAGGGTGTGTGTATACAATCAAGTAAAGTATTTTTCAAACAAGTCCATTGTGCCTCAGTTAGTTTTAAATTGCAAAATCCAATACAGAGTTGTTTTAATAAATTAGTGCAATATATGAAAGATTTGGGAAGATTAACAATAACAAGAGTCCATATTAGATCAAATTGAAGATTTCCCAATTCCTTTTAACTGCCATCTTTCCCGTCTCCTTAAGCTGTTTCTTCCTGAGCTGTTTAAGGGTCATGCTCAGACTCAGACAACATACCCCCAGGACCAAGCTGCCTGGACGAGATGTCGCTGTTTACTTTACACTCAGCAGACACGTGGAATTCCACACACTGCTCTGGTGAGCTAGCGAAGAGCGACTCATTTTGTTTCCTTAATTGTCCTTAAGAATAAATGTACTAGTGATTCTAGCTCTACGGTACATTTATTTACCAAGTTCACACAGAGCCAAGCGACATACTCTTGCTTCTGCTTCTACAAAGAAAAAGGAAAGGGGTGACTTTCCAATAAGGCAGGTTTCCTACAAACATGTAGTTTTTGTTTTGAAATCACTGCTCGTTCTTTGGTAGTGACCAGGCAGCAGACCGGGCCCCGGACACCTGCTGCTCCTCAGGGCGTGGGAGAGCTGCCGCAGAGCGCCGACAACCTTCTTTCAATACTAGATTTATCTAGAAACAAAACAAAGTAAGTCACAACGAAGATCATTTATATTTTCAAAACCAAGGAAAGAAAAACTAATAAAAAATCACTAACACTCTACCCACATCCTCATCTCTGTTCTGTTTTAGCGCAAGGTTAGCAATTCTGAATACTTTTTCTTCTTTCTGCCGGCTAATTGTTCGGATATGATTTGTATTTTAGTACTGCACATTGGTAAAGTTTAGATTAGCATGTTAAATAAAGAACATTTAGATTTTAACAGTGGGCTTGCTCACAACTGCAAATAATTTTTAGAACTTCCATCCCTTGTAGCTCCTCAAAATGTGGTTTGACCACATGCACCCCAGTGGGCCCACCTCCGCTTCAGAACCCAGGTCACTGCGCTTGTATTTGACAAATGACACATGCTGGCATCCTGGCATCCTACCAGCCTCCACTCTGCTATCTACACCAAATATGCAGTACAAAGGGTCTTAGGATTCTTCAGTCACTAAGCCCACGGGGCTTGAAATAATTGCATGTATTATTATTTAATAATGAAAACAAAGTGTTCTGCACACACAGACACATGCCCACCAGCTCAGCAATACGGAGGGGAGACCCAGGGTAACGGCAGAAGCATCAGCTCTTCACAAGCATCGTCTCTGAGCCTCACAACTCTGCTCCTTTATCTTCCAGGAGGAACTGAGGCCACAGAAAGGCAGTGATTTGCCCACGAGTGGAAAACCACCACTCAAACCCAGGCAGCATGACTCCAAACTCTAAGCCCTTCCTCCTGGGCCTGGGAGGCACACCCCTGCCTAAGGCACTTACACTTCTGCACATTCTCCACGTCCGCAGGGTCCTGGAGAATCTTGGTCAGGCCTTCGAGGAGGAGGGCCGCCTTGTGGTAGCGGTACGCAATGTCCTCCGTCTGCTGGAACATCTCGTCCAGGGCCGCAGACTGCACCTGCGCAGCAACAAGACCAGGAGAGTCAGCTTTCCCCAGACAATGTACCCCCGTCTGGGCATGTGGCTCCAAGGGGCTATCTAAAATTAGTACCATCTACCGAACCACAGAAAGTTTCAAAGACTCATCAGATGAGCAATATCAAAAAGGAGCTTCCTGCTCTAGCTGGTTTGGCTCAGTGGATAGAGCGTCGGCCGACGGACTGAAGGGCCCCGGGTTTGATTCCAGTCAAGGGCATGCACCTTGGTCGCAGGCTCCTCCTTGGCCCGGGCCCTGGTTGGGGCTGGTGTAGGAGGCAACTGATGGATGTGTTTCTCTCACATCGATGCTTCTCCCTGACTTTCCCTCTCTCTTCCACTCTCTAAAAACAAAAGGAGCTTCCTGACGAGTTATTCTGCAAACACAGCCTTCTTGTCCTCAGACATTCGTGACTCACAGGAATTTGCACTTCCAAACTGGTCCTTCTTCGACGTCACTGCAGAGTTTATTTTAAATATACACGTTCACACTAGGACAACCTGGCATTTCATTAAAGTAGATTGTTATAATAAAATAAATCATGTTGAAAGTCATTTCTCAGCCTTCTCTTTTAGTTAAACGATTATCTGGTAGAGTCACTCATTTCTTCAGAGAGACTATTTGAGCACCCATGCTGAGGCTAAGTCCAGCGGGTCATAATAAAGGCAGAAGTCCTCAAAAGGTTGAATGGACTCTCTCAGCAGGGCTGAAAATCTGCCTGTTATTACCTGCTGCTGGAACAGCCGAAGGCAGTCCCCCAACCTGATGGTCCTTTATTGTTTACCAGGCCTTAACTGTGATATGTATATCTGCTTTGTTAGACTGCAAAATGTGTGAATAAAAAGCCCTGGGTCTGGAGATTCAGGGAGCCCACGTCACTAGAAAGTGGAGCCTCCCCTAGCTCCCCCATGCCTTCCAAATTTATATTTCGTGTCTAGTTTCTATTCATTTACATCGCAGCCCCTTCCAGATCCCTGAACCCTTGCAGCTGCGAAAGGACCCTAGCACACCCACTAAGTGCCAGGCACTGGGCACGCGGGGAGGAGGCCTGCAGGACATGCCATTCCGGTTCCCAGGACACGTGGTGTTCTCGGAGGAAGCCCCAGGTGGCACAGGACACGTATGAAGTGCACCCCACATGACTACAGGAGGAAGAGGTCAGGGCAAGCTGCCATGATGTGATGATCAGGCCAAGTCACAGCGAAGCAGGAGTCAGCCAGGTGACAGGGACGGGCAGTAGGGCCTTGCCATAAATAGGGGACAGCAGAATATTCACCGGGTTGTGCGTTTTCTCTCTCATTATTAAACGCCTGGACTGTCAGTAACCCAGTATCCTCATTTACTTGTCAATATGCACTGTCCCCATCAAAACATAACTGAAAGCCACTCACAGTAAGATAAATAAAACGCATACAGAAAATCAGAGCCTGGAAAAGGAAGAAGAAATACATGGTAATAGCTCTAAGCTTGCTAAGCAGCCAGGGCAAAGGGAGGGGCTTGTTGAAGTCACATGGCTCTATTATCAGAAGAGAAGGAGCACAATTCCCTCTGAGAGGGCACTTCCCTGGAACAACTTCTATAAGAAACTATCGTGTGAATCTTAATTCAGCAGAGAGTGATGCAATGCGTGTTGTGTCAACAGTTTATATTCAAAAGTTATTTTCATAGGACTTTTTATTATAATGGCTTTCAAAATTAAGTCCAATGGTGTACTATAACAGTGCAATGCAAAGTAAACAAATTTGAGGGGAAGAATGGAGGTCTATTATGTTAATGTGGTAAAAATAAGCTCAGTCAACAATCAATTTTTCCCCACTGAAACTATATTTTTATTGATTTCAGAGAGGAAGGGAAAGAGAGAGAGAGAGAAACATCAATGATGAGAGAATCATTGACTGGCTTCCTCCTGCACACCCACTATTGGGGATGTAGCCTGCAACCCAGGCATATGCCCTAATCAGGAATCGAACCGTCACCTCCTGGTTCATAGGTCAATGCTCAACCACTGAGCCACAGCAGCCAGGTTTACCGCTATCCTTTCACAGTCCCTAATTTCATCTGCACTTTAGAGCAATTTGCCCCATGAGTCTGAAGACAAATTCTTCCTAACTGTAAAGCAGATTTTACTTTGTGTCTATACTTAAGGAATCTGAGCACATGAATTTCTGTGGATTAACAGCAGTATTTTTTCTAATCTTTATCAAGCCACAGTTTCTTATACTGAGGAAAATGCAGAAACAGATCCACTAAAGCCTCAGGATGCAAACTGTGGGTGACCAGATCCTGCTATTAGCAATTTTAAAGAGGAATCGTGGAATGTTACCAAATGTGGTAACCAACGTGACTTAATGTGTTACTTCAACGTTAAGCCCAAGGTCACTAAGAGGTGAACACAATACTTGGGACTTGGCAGTGTGGGGCATCAACCCTTTTTAAAGGGCTAGGTCAGTGGTCGTCAAACTCATTAGTCAACAGAGCCAAATATCAACAGTACAACGATTGAAATTTCTTTTGAGAGCCAAATTTTTTAAACTTAAACTATATAGAGAGGTACACTGTTATTAACTTAATGAGGGTACTCCTAAGCTGGCCTTTGCTAAAAACATCCTCAATCTGATTGAGGTACGTTCGCTGAGTCGACCCCTTCCAACTCTCCCATCCACACTTGTCTTGTATACTTGTTTCGTCTATCTCCTTTCCGAAAACCGACTACTGCGCATGGGCCACGAAGTTTCAATCGCACTGTACAGTGCACGCCTGCACGTGGTATTTTGTGGAAGAGCCACACTCAAGGGGCCAAAGAGCCGCATGTGGCTCGAGAGCCGCGGTTTGCCGACCACTGGGCAATGTCAAGCAGGTATTCGATTCCGAAGATCCTTTTCCAGCCCTGGCCTGTTTGGCTCAGTGGATAGAGCGTTGGCCTGCAGACTCAAGGGTCCCGGGTTCAATTCCGGTCAAGGGCACATGCCCGGATTGCAAGGCTCAGTGCAGGAGGCAGCCAATCAATGATTCCCTCTCATCACTGATGTTTCTCTCTCGCTCTTCCTTTCCCTTCCTCTCTGAAATCAATAAAAAAATATTTAAAACAAAAGAGATCCTCTTCCAGACGAGAGCGAGCGTGCAAGGCTTACCATCTCTACAGCGCAGCTATAGATGAGCTTCTCTGCAGTGACGCTGTTCACTTCATCGATAAACCTCTGTTTGTCGGAGAAGAAGCGATTCAGCTTCTCTGTAAGTTTCTTGCACATGGTGATGCACAATTTGTATCGTTCATTCATATTTTTGACAACTGAAAAAGAGAATGAATTTTAATTTTCCTCCAGAGATAAAATCGCAGTGACATGCACCTGTCCTGCTGATTTGAGGAAAGTAACACTAAACAATCATTTAAAAAATGACTGAAAGGTTCATATGCTCTCTTTCCGTGAGAGGACTGAGATAAAGTGCTTCTAACTGCTCTCCGTATCAGTTAAGTGGCAAAAACAAAACACAGAAAAGCTGGCACCTTCTGCCATGTAAGAATATTTAATAACTGATTCCTCACCCAAAACCTGGCTGGAGTCATGGGGAGGGCAGCCCTGGCCCGCCACCCATACCTTGTTTCACTGCCGAGGACGGACTCAACTTCCCGGCCTTGATCTGGGCTTTAGCAAGATGCAGCGACGCCGCCAGCAGCTGGGCTGCTTTCATGTACAACACCAGCTGCTCCACCCGCCTGCACAGAAGGTAGCAAGTGAGCGTTAGCCTGCGAGCCACCGCCAGACGCGGCTCTGCACGTCCCAGCACCATGACAACAGCCCTCCACGGGAAGGGCACGCGCCGGGATATTTTTAATGCACAAATGACTCGGAAGGGCCAAGTTTCGGCATGGAGAAAGATGTGTGTACTTTGAACACAACGATGCACTCGGATAAAAATCAGTGCGATCGCTGTATCATCAGTACCTTCACCGATGTAATCTACAGGGAGAAGGGACACGAAGGGTGCAGAGCCTCCAGCCTGGGCTCATGCAGTGGAATCCAGCAGGACGGGGTAACTCAGGGCCTTCCTGAAGCCTGAGCAGTGAGACGGGACCTTCAGCGACGACAGGCCTCCCTCAGACAGGACTACAGAAGCATCAAGAACATGGAAATGAATGCAAAGGGCACCTACCCCCAGTCCTTGCTCAGCTGGCTGATCTGGTCCACAAGCACGCTCTCCTGGACCTGGTACAAGGAGACGGCGGACGAGCACAGCTCCGGGAGGCCGCCCCGCGCCGCTGTCAGGTCCAGCACACACTCCGTGAACATCAGCATCATGTTCAGGTGGCGCAGGGTGTCTGTGTGTTCCCGCTGCAGCAAAGCCAGCTTGTCTTAGAAACTCTCAGGTTAAGGAGAGGTGATGCTCACCTCTGTGCATAGACCACGGCACTGCTGACACTGTCTATACTTCTCAATATCAGAGTGAGCAAAGGAGATGGACATTTTTAAATTCCAGGAAACCAGTGAGAATATAAGCACAAATAAAAACAAATGTGGATGTGAGCACGTTTGTGGGTATGTATGAGCACCCACAGAATTTAGCTTCAAAGATACGAGGTCACCATGCTTTTACCAGAAAAAAATGAAACACCAAATGATTCTATCACTATACACGAGACAAAACCATGACAAAATAGATACCAAGATTGCAAGGATATTCTGCACAGTAAACCATTCTTCTTGATGGTTTAGTGCAGGGGTCCTCAAACTTTTTAAACAGGGGGCCAGTTCACTGTCCCTCAGACCGTCGGAGGGCCGGACTATAGTTTAAAAAAGAACTATGAACAAATTCCTATGCACACTGCACATATCTTATTTTGAAGTAAAAAAACAGAACGAGAACAAATACAATATTTGTATTTGCATGTGGCCCGCGGACCGTAGTTTAAGGATCCCTGGTTTAGTGAATGCTACTGACTTATAACTTGACTTCTGGTGGTTCTTCAGTTAACAGCGATTCCTAACACCAAAGCTCTAAACTTCTGTGATCTTTTCAGTTAGAGAGGGAAGCATAGACAGACACAATAGCATGCAGTGAAAATGTATTTTAAAGTTAATGTTTTTTGGAGATTATTTTTTACCTATAAATATATTTTCATATCTGAAATAAGAGACTTTCTTCCTCTCCCAGAGAATCATTTTCCTAGAGACAAGAGCATGAACCAATCAACTCCTGAAAGTCCGCTCCAGGCCAGCACCTGGGCCGTGTGCCCCAACACAGACACTCCCATGACGTCCCACACACAGTGGACACAATTTACATCAAAGTTTATGGAGATGGAAAAACCTCTGAAGATTGCTTTCCCAGTCTCAGATTGTATTACACATTTTCAAAATCACCACTGACCCTGCCACAAGATCACTACTAAAGCTTTGCATGCAGTCTGTTATGTGAAATACGTAACTCTCATTCACACAAGATAGAAATGTTAGAGGCCCAGCATGGAGAGAAAGTTTCTTTTTCAGTTGGTCCAGAGAAGTAACCATTTTAGATTGGAATGCAGACTACATTGGCATTGAACTCAGGGACAGGACCAGCACAGCCCACGGAATGCTGCCCGAGGCCAGTGGAGGAGGTAGTCTTTGGAGCAGCCGTGGGCAAACTACGGCCCGCGGGCCGGATCCGGCCCATTTGAAATGAATAAAACTAGAAAAAAAAAAGACCGTACCCTTTTATGTAATGATGTTTACTTTGAATTTATATTAGTTCACACAAACACTCCATCCATGCTTTTGTTCCGGCCCTCCGGTCCAGTTTAAGAACCCATTGTGGCCCTCGAGTCAAAAAGTTTGCCCACCCCTGCTTTGGAGTGACAAAACACACCTCTCTTTTCTGGACTGCTGCTCAGCAAGCTTGCGATCATGACGTGCTTTTCCCTGCAGAGCTGGGTCCATGGAGACACGATGCTGCTCTACAAACCTAAGTGAGCACCAGTCTGCTTGGCAGGCTTACTTTCCAATGTTAGTAACTAACCTGGCATCATGGTTTATTTTTTTAAAACCCGACTTTAAGTGTATTACTTCTATCTTATGAAGAAAAAGCAGCTTTAAGAATAAGAAGTTATGGTTTCAGGAGAAAGATTATACTTCAGAAGTCCTATAAGTAGTAAATAAACTTCAGATTAAAAAACTAAGAACACAAAATCTATGTGTGTCACTTCCCATCAACCAAAGCTTGCCATGCATGAGTGCCATGGTCAACATTATTCTGAAAATACGCCAACAATGTTTTTCAAACAGAAAAGGTCAGTTAAAGAGAAGAAAAAAACTTCAGAGTTCTGATTCTCTTCCCTACCTCCATCAGCGTCTCCTCCGGCAGCTCAGGCGCTTCAAAGGTGATGAGCCCCTCCAGGCTGGGGGGCGAAGCCCCATAAGGCATGTATCTCAGGCTGGGGGCCGCCTCTGCTCCAGGAGGGGATGGCCCCCAGCATGGCCCGGGTGGGGAGCCCACACACACGCGGCTGCTTGCGGAGCACAGGGAGCCCCCCGAGCTGCTGGAGCCCACTGCAAGGAGACAGGACACGGCAGCTCAGTGCCAGCAAGGTGCACAGTCCCTCATGCTGCTCCCACTACCAGAGAAACACAGGAAACATGCAACGAGAAGCACTGATCCTACTGGAACATTCGAATAGCTTTTATTTTGCCTGTCAACCTTTACACCTTGTCATTATGTATATCTTATAGAGGTCATCATAGCTACTTTTTAAATATTGCTTTAACCCAATTTATAGCTTATACATTTCTTCCTGTTTCTCCACATTTTCATAATTATAAAACGCAGTGGATGCATTGGTCGTTAATTAAATTTATATACATAATGCTCATCTGAAAGCATTTATACTATTTCTGATCTTTTAATATCACAAATAACACTAATAAAATCTAAATTTCCCCTTCTTTGCAGTAATTCACTTGTGATTAATGCTCCAAAGAGGTATGATAAACAGGAATGGGATTACCACAGAGCAAGTATCATAAACTTTTAACAGCTTTGTAAGAACCGCCACCACTCTCTGCAGCAGCTGTGAGCCAGCACGAGCCCGCTAACCACACAGCCTGGGAACCTCTGCTCTAAGCGCTGGCTTAGTTAACAGGCGTCAAATGTTCCTTTCTTAGAATGAAAGCTTCTTCTTAATACTTTTTCAATCTTAAAAACAAGATTATTAGCTCTACTTGCTCTCTTGTGGTCTATTTATATCCTTTGCTTACTAATCTATTGAATCTTGATTAGTAACTTATTTAGCATGAGAGAACTTAAAGGACACAATGTGTAATCTATAAAGTAATGTAAATGATAGCTCATTTCAAGTCCAATCTAAATATTCTCTCAAGTTTTGGTATTAATAACCTATTTATAGAGTATAAATGATAAAACCAATCTACTATCCTGTCTAAATGTAGGATTAAGTGCCAAGATTGGGACCCAAAGTACAAAGGAAAAAAAAAGGTAAATTAGGTTTTAAAATACACAAAACAAAGATAAACCACCTGTCATTTTCAAAACCTTTCCTGGATGTGCTAAAACCAGCCTTCAGTATAACACAAGTATATAAGTATATAACATAGTACTTTTACTTCATAAAGGTTTTTTTTTTTTTTTAATAAATATTGCCTCATTTATTTCTTATAACCCTTTAAGAAAATAGTTATTTCCGTGTCATTGGAAAAAGAAACCAAACTCCAGAGCGGATCAGTGACTCAGCCATCTGAGCCACACTACGCCATTCTCAGAACACCGCCCTCCAAGCGTGAGACAGACTACAGAGGCGAGTCTTCACCTGAGGTTGTCCTTGGTCGAAGGACCGTGTGGGTCCGAGTGGGGGCCGTGGCGCTGTGTGGAGGGGACCCCACAGTGAACAGGACGGCCCTGGAGCTGGCTGCTGCTCCCCCAGGAGGCACCAGGGCCACACCACAGGCTCCTGCAGGGGCGGCCACAGAAAGGCACATTACTTTGATAGTGTTTATATTGGGGGTGGGATTATAGGGAGACCTTCACTTTAATATTGTTTTGTTTTTTTTTTACAATAAGCATTCAATACAGATATCCACTAAAACTATTTTATAGTAATCTTTTCATGGCTATGAATCTTTTTCACACCAAAGCCCAGTATTCAGTTACTTCTGTGTACTTTTAAAATGCACGAACTGGCTCAGTTGATTGGAGCATTGTCCCATACATTAAAAGGTTGCAGGTTCGATCCCCAATTGGGGCTTGTGCAGGAGGCAACCGATCAATGTTTCTCTTTCTCTCAAAAAAAAAATCAATAAAAACATACCTTCAGGTGAGGATAAAAAACAAAACACATCAACTGCAGTCAATTATCCTGTTGAGGATAATTTGAAAAAGTGGAAACCAAGAATAGGGGATAAAAATTTGAGGTAAAGCTGAAGGTAGATCAGGAGTCTCCATAGCAACAGAGCTACAGAAGGATGTTGAAAATTGAGTGAAAGTGTATTTATGCCTTAGAATCGCACCCTTACAACTGCAGGAAGACAGGGAGCCGCAACAGGTGTCGAAGGGGCGTAATGGGCTGAACGAAGAGAAGGTGAAAAATCTCCCATCCACCAAACTAAGCAGAATCAAGAAAAGTTGTCCAAAGCGTTTCCACACTCAAGCATCTGAAACACATTACATTTCTGAGACCACAGAATGGAGGCAGGAGTTAACTATATACATCATGAATTTAAAGGAGAGACTGAACCAGATACAGAAAAAAATTGCCTCTCAATGTCCATCTTCTCTGCATCAGAGCATAGCACATTTAAAGCATTGACTTAACAGCAAAAATGTGGGTTCATAAAACCTTCCAGGGAGCAAGGAATAAGTGGGAAGTAATTAACAGTACCTACTGTTACACAAAATGTACAAAATGACATAGGTACTCTTGTCACTTAATGTAATATCTTTATGATTTTATTCTATTAGGTATAAAAGTATTTAAAGATGGTCATGGGTATATTTTCAGAGCCAATGACCCTATTTTTTTTCACTAAGGCTTAAGTTTTTCCTATTTCCTACTATCAATAATTTTTAATTCCAGAAACTGAAATTTCATGATTAGAAAAAAATTATAATTTCAAATGATGATAATAAAATTCATGTGGAAGAGAGAAAAAAGAATAAAAATTATCAAAAATGCATTTTATGGCTAAAAAATTTTTAAGTATGTTTTTATTATTGATTTTAGAGAGAGTGGGAGAACAAGAGGGAGAGGGAGAGGGAGAGGGAGAGAGAGAGAGAGAGAGAGAGAGAGAGAGAGAGAGAAATATCAATCGCCTTCAGCACTGCACCCTGACTCAGGATTAAACCCACAACCTGGGCATGTGCTCTGACTGGGAATCAAACCGGCGACCTTTTGGTGCAATGATTCTCTCTCATCTCTGCTCAACCAACTGAGCCACACTGGCCAGGGCATGCCTAAAAATTAAGAAAAAAAGATCTGGTTTCACATGCACAAACTTGGACTTAACACCTATTCATGTAGAACTCAAAAGCTCTATGAAATTTACATTTCTTTCTAAAAGAGAATTAGAAAAAGTCATTCTACATAATATAATCATTCAGGCAAGCTGTTTTAAAAAAATTGTCCCAGTTTCTAGTGACTTTTGGTAAAAAGCACATAGAACGGAGAATTCTGAGACTCTTCCAAGGAAACTGACTTTATTTGAAACAGAACATGGGGAAGTTCATGCCTAAGGGCACTGTCCCCCCAAAATGAAGACTGTGATGGTAAGGAAATTGAGCTAAGGGCTCTAATGGAGAAAGTAAACAACATGTAAGAACGGATGGGTAACCTAAGTAGAGAGAGGGACACTTGAGAAAAGGAAATGTTACAAGTAAAAATCACTGAAACACCGATGAATAACACATTTGATGAGCTCATCGAAGCCTGGACATGGCTGAGGGGAGAATCAGCTTGGAGATATGTCAATAGGAACTTCCAAAACTGAAAAGCAAAGAGGAAGAAGAAAGAAAGAAAAGAAACAAAAACCACAGAATAACCAAGAACTGTGGACGACTATAACGGCGTACCATATGCACAATGGGAATATCAGAAGGCAAAGAAAGAGAAAAGGAACAGCAGAAATATCTGAAGTACTAATGACCGAGAATTTTTCAAAATTAATGACAAAACCCAACCACAGCTCCAGGAAGCTTAGAACACCAAGCATGATGAATACCAAAAAGTCCACACCTAGGCATATTCCCTTTGGATTAGAGATCATGTTCAATCAGTTATCTGCTAGTCCAGACATTCCCTCCTTTGGATGCTCATGGGAAAATCAATTAAGAAATTATAGTGTGTCACAAGAGACCTCTGCCTGTAGGTTCCCAAGTCACAGCTCCTAGGTCACACAACACCTTGGCCCCAGAGGAAACCCATTCTCAGAAATTCTTTGTGGCTTCTTCAAATTCCTACACTAGCTCTATGCATTTGGCATGCATAAAGGTGTGTAAAATAGTAAAAACTCTGAGATATTAAAGAGACTATATATTTACCCATTTCTTACTCCTGTGCAAACATCTTGACAAATATGACTTTTAAAAAATTATAGCCCTAGCCAGTTTGCCTCAGTGTCAGCCTGTGGCAACAAAGGGTGCCAGGTTCAATTCCGGTCAAGGGCATGTACCTCGGTTGCAGGTTCCTCCCCAGCCTGGGCCCTGGTCGGGGCTCATGCAGGAGGCAACCAATCCATGTGTTTCTCTCACATTGGTGTTTCTCTCTTCCACTCTCTCTAAAAGATCAATGAAAAGATATCCTCAGGTGAGGATTAAAAAAAAAATAATAGAGAAAACAAGACTAAAGAGGCTAAAATAGTGATTCTGAAATTTAGGTACAGATTCCTAAAATCCAAGTCTGGGTTAGGTCTGGAATCTAAATGTGGGTCTACAGACGTAACAGCCCTTGGAAGAGCTATGCAAGGGCCAGGGATCTCAGTGACCTGTGGGTCTTTACAGGAACTCCTTGCTGTATAAGAAATAGTTAAGAATGCATGAGTGTTTAGCCTAACTTTAGCCAGTATTATCCTATTGATAAAAAATGATCTTGGTCAGAATTCCTTCTAACTCATAGGCCATTGGTCATCAAGATATGGAACAAGTCCCTGTCTTGATAGGCTACTTTGAAAGACAAAAGGACAAGGACAGGATAAAGAAATCTGGGCCAGTAAGCGCATGCTCAATCAGTAGAAGCAGGTACATAGAATAATTACCCCCAGCCCAGCCTAAGAGGCCATGTCCTAAGCCCTGGAACCTTTGCATAGACTATCTTACATGCCAAAAGGAAATTAAAGTTGCAGGTGGAACTAGAATTGCTATCAACTGACCTTAACATAAAGAGATAACCCAGTGGGTCCCATGTAATCACAAGGGTCCTTTAAGTGCAGAATAGGGAGGCAGGTCAGAATCTAGGCTGGCCACTGCTGACTTCCAGACGGAAGGGGCTGAGCAGGAATAAGAGCAGTGTCCAGAAGCTGGAGAAGGCAAGGAAACACACCCTTCCCAGAGCCCGCAGGAGCCTGCTGGCACCTGGACTTTGCCCAGAAAGACCAATTTCACACTTCTAATTACCTGCTCCCATCCCCCTCAAAAACAAATAGTTTTCTCTTACCTATATCCATTGGTCGTTCTGTATTTAAACTGTCTGTGCTGCCCTGATGTCCACCTAAAAGTGTCTTGACTTGTTGATCGGACAGTTTCCCAGTACTGACAGATCTAAAAAGAAGAGTGATTTTAATAATGAAAAATCCACACGTAAATAATAAGGATTTAAGCCAAGCCATAAAAGGGTTAATGCGAAGCCAAAGAACAAGGAGACAAAAATAGATAACAATTCAAGGTAGAGATAAACTTCATTAACCAATATAAACAAGAGGCAGAAATAGGCTATTCAGGAAATTCAGCAAGAGCTCTGTATTTCCAGCTACAGGAAGCATCTATGGTTTTCGGACTCTAAATGTATACAGTTCATATCCAGCTAATTTGGTCTGGTTGTTTTGTAACAGAAATATATGTACTATGGTAGTTTTCATGTTTATTTTTTAATTTGTAAATACATTTTTATTGATTTTAGAGAGAGGAAGGAAGAGGGATAGAGAGAGATAGAAACATCGATTGCCTCCTTCACGCCCCCTACTAGCATCAAGCCATGCATGTGCCCTGACCGGGAATTGAACCGTGACCTCCTGGTTAATGGGCCAATGCTCAACCACTGAGCCACACCAGCAGGGCAGTTTTCATGTTTAAAGCTGGAAGGAAACGGTGTTTTTTACCTGCCAAACACTGCCTTGCTTTGCTGCTCAGACGTCTGCCTCTCCCTTCCTGGTAGTAAGAGACAATGAGAGCATTCTCGTGGGTCATCCCCATCTTTAGATTGCCCTTCAGAAGGCCCATGGCGAGGAACCAACGCTAGCAGGTTGGAAGATGCTTGTGTTTTGGGGATTTTGAAAGGAGCTGTGGTCTAAAGAAACACGTAAGCTGGTTATTACGATGTGCAAAGCATTCAGTACTGGCAGGCTGCATAGCCCAGCAGCCAGGAGCACTGACTCTGGAGTCGGTCAGAACTGGATTAAAATACTGGCCCTTCCACTTACAGCCTCTAACCGTGGGCACCTCAGTGGGATAATGTACATAAAGCATTCAAGTCAAGGGCCTACACTGCACCTGGCACATAGCAAGTGCTCATTAAATTGTAGCTCTTCTCATCGTAAGGCTTTTCCATACTAGTTCATGACCTATTATAGAGAGCTCAGTTCAGCTATTCCACGGTATCGCTGCCTCTGCATCCATTCTGTTTGGCCAAGTGGACTGCAGGGACCTTAAACTGACACTTGCCTGTAAGTTCACGACCCAGCTAGCAGCCCGCACGTCACGAGCAAATGTCAGCTCCTGAGGTGATGCCCCACCTCCCAGGATCTTCCTCATGTACCCCTTAGGTAAGACCCCTATGGAGCTTACCAGAACCCTGCTTTTTGGTTTGAATTGAGCAATCTAGCCTTAGCCAGGAACCTGAAACACTCTACCCATGAACCCCAATAAAGGCATGCACCCAGACCCTGCCCTCTCCCTAGCTGCACGCCGTCTGGGCACCCCCCCGGGCACCCTCCCCCCACCCCCAGGATGTCTCTTTCAGGAGCTGTGAGTAAAAGACCTCCATTTCAATTTCTCTTGTGGTCTGTTGTTGAATTGGCTCTCCATCCGTCCACTTCACAATGTTAACCTAACACTTGGAGTGCGGGAAACGAGTTAAATCGGCTCGCGTGAATTGCGCGTACTCCGCGGGAGCCGTCTTTAACTCGGTTCATATAGATTTGTGGTGGAGTGCGGGGAAACGTGTAAACTCGGGCCGATTGTAACTGCGTATTACCAAATATTTGTTTGTAATCCACCCTTTTGGTGGATGGAACAAAACCAAAAGACAGAGCCATCTTATATTTTGGCGGGAAATTCATCCGCACTCCAAGTGCTAACAAAGCCGTAACCCCTACAAAGGTTTAACAAAACACACCTTGGTAGGAGAGCCAATTATTGTTGGTAAAGGGGTTTTAAAGAACCAGTCAGAACTCCGCGGAGAGGACCCCAGGTGTTTGGTGGGAGAAGTCCCCAGGCTGCCCGGCCGACTGGGCTGAGGGGAGTGACTGCACCCAGCCCCCATGTGGGACGGGCACACAGGGTCGGAGTGCTGCTTTCTGAGCTTCTGCTTGTGCTGGTAGATGTCAGTGAGGCTGGGGGCGCTCTGCAGTCTAGCACCCAAGAAGAAAGACTGTGGTGACTGAGCCTGCGGCACTGAAGAACCTACCAAGAAAACAGATGCAGTGTTAACCCAGTGGGAAGAAGCACATGGCACAAACATAAGGATTAAGAGAACAGTTCTTTCTTTCTTTCTTTATTTGATTTCAAAGAGGGAGAGGGAGAGAAACATCAATGATGAGAGAGAATCATTGATTGGCTGCCTCCTGCATGCCCCCTACTGGGGATCGAGCCCACAACCCAGGGATGTGCCCCTGACCGGAATCGAACCTGGGACCCTTTGGTCTGCAGGCCGACGCTCTATCCACTGAGCCAAACCGGCCAGGGCAAGAAGACAATTCTTAAAATGAGAATTTCAATGAAAGCCTTTAATTGGCGGGAGACTATTTTTTTGGCATCCTTTACAAACCAGTGACAAGAACATTGTCACTGATATTCTCAGGAGACAGAAGTGGATAACGGGTATATTAGCTGCTTTATCAGCAGCTAGCAAATAACTCAGATTAATGCGAGGTCTAATTAGGACCAAAACAACAAACACTTAGAATGAACAGGATCATTTCCACCCTTTACATAAACACATACTTGGGTTTAACAATGTGATTATTCCCTTTTCTCACACCTCAGCTAAAATAAACTTTTCAAATGAACCCAGAATAACCCTTTCTTCCTTTCTTAAAAAAAAAGATATGTAAAGAGAATTAGATAATACACTGTTCCTGAATTTGATTTTATTTGTTTAAAATTAACAAGCTTATGGCCCTGGCCAATGTGCCTCAATTGGCTGGACATCATCCCATGCACCAAAAGGTTGCTAATTCGATTCCCGGTCAGGGCACACACCCAGTTATATGCCCAATCCCCAGGAGGGGGTGTGCAGGAGGTAGCCATGCGATGTGTCACTCTCACATCAATGTTTGTCTCGCTCTCCCTTCCTCTCTTTTTAAGAATCAATAAAAAATCTTCAGATATTCGTGCCTCTAAGGGGATACCTACCAGGGGCCTGGGAGACAGTCTTGATATGCTGAGCAGTTGGCAACAATAAGGGACTTCACCCACACAAACCTGGTTGCTGCCATGTTAAGGTCCACTAAGCCTTGAGCTCCACTTACAAATTCTTTGGCACTTCTAAGCCAAACTACCACCGATAACATTAAGAACATACAAATCTTCTCAGTGATCAATAACCATCATCTTTCTAAAAACGGACATCAATAGGAGCTTTTGCTACTGACCACTCTTGGCTAACTTCATACTGAATTTGATATTTAACTTTTCATAACAGGGTTCTGCCAAACACACACAGGCACAGGTATATATACGCATGTGTGTACATGCGCATATGCACAAAAGTAAAATTAGTGGCAAAGTGTTATGGTCTGGAAAGCTAATTCGTATGCTTTCCCAAGGATCAGAGTTCCTTTAACTGGCCAACTCCTCAAATGCACGTACAGTAAGATTTGACTTTAAAAAGCACGATTTACACACATCTTTGGAGGCATATATGGTACATAATAAAGCAAATAAACATCTATATTTGTTTTTTATTTGATGCTAACTAGTAGTTCTTATCAAGAATAGTATTACTTGGGGACGGGGTGAGCTAAAAGGGGTCAGCTACATCTGCATCTATGTAATACTTTCAACAATAAGGATTAAAAAAAGAATAGTATTAATCAAAGCAACAAAATTTCATTACCTAGGTTTTCATTATCTGTGTGACAATGACCAAAATTTAGCTAAGTTACTTAATTCCTAAGACTTATTTTCATAAAAGAATCATATACCCAAAAAGAGAGGGCCACACCAACTGGGCACCGATTCTGTTTTTTTGATAAGACTAGAAAAACATAACTCAAATCCATCCTATATAATAAAAGGCTAATATGCAAATTGTCCCCTCAACTGGGAGTTCGACCAGGGGGCTGGGCCGGCCAACTGCCCACAGCCCCACCCCCGATTGGACCCCCAATTGGGGGCGGAGCCAGCCCGCCGACTACCCGTGACCCCTCCACCCTCCCACACCCTGCAGCCGGACCCCACCTGTGCACTAATTCGTGCACCGGACCTCTAGTTCATAACAGGATTACAGTTATTAATATGCCAACTCCATCTCCTACCTGAAGAGTTCCTCCTCCCGGATTCCTGGCCCTGTGGGCGCCCACAGCAGCACTGACTCCATGGCTCTGGAATGGCACCAACTGCAAAGAGGGAACAGGGGCAGGGCAGAGAAATGCTTCAAAACCGGCTAAGAATGGAGACAGGCAATACATGCAGATTGCACAGTACATTGTAGTTTACAAAATTTACTCAGCAAACATTTAGCTCAGCTAAACAACCAATGTGCTGGGTACTGGGCATACTAGGATCAAAAGTACCTATACTCTTTTTTATATATATATATATTTTATTGATTTTTTTACAGAGAGGAAGGGAGAGGGATACAGAGTTAGAAACATCAATGAGAGAGAAACATCGATTCAGCTGCCTCTTGCACGCCCCCTACTGGGGATGTGCCCGCAACCCAGGTACATGCCCTTGACCGGAATCGAACCTGGGACCCTTCAGTCCGCAGGCCGACGCTCTATCCGCTGAGCCAAACCGGTTAGGGCAAAAGTACCTATACTTTTAAAACAAGATCAATAGGAAAGAAAGCCATGTACAATCAGTGTCTGCAACAAGTATGTCCTTAAAACAGGGAAGTACAAAGAGTTTGTCCACAGAGTTGGGGGCTTGTGGAGCTGAATGAGAGCCCAGCTACTGTCCCTCTGAATCCACCCTATTCCTGCTCCCCAGGGCTCCCAGCCACTGACTGCATATGTTTGAGGCATTCATTCAGGCCTGTTCAAGCAGGTCAGGAAATGTGGACAACTCAGTGCATGGGGACACTCTTTCAGCTGGGCTAACCTCTCTGAGCCCTCACTGTAGCCAGGACTCCTCCTTCCTTCCCCTCAGATGGTCACATCTGCATGGCAGTCTCAGGGGGCTCCCTGTGAACTCCTGCTTCCTCCCCTTTATCCAGCACAGGTGTCCCCCAATCTCTCTTGCACATCTCTGCATCTACCTTCTTTGCATGTACCTCTCAGGACCCAAACCAATAAAAAGGAGAGCTGGTGAAGACTTCAGGCGATTTAAGTAGGCAAGAGACCTACGTCTACAAAAAGGAAGAGGCACCGACCAAGGGGTTAGGTCGGTAGGCAAAGGGTTAGCAGACCCCGAGGAAGAGCCTTTTCCTTGAGTTCAAGGATAAGTTTAGGAACATTTCTCTGGAAACCTTGGAGTGCCTTAGGAGCTGCTGAAGGATGAGGCAGAGCCAAGATTTTGTTTGAAAAAAAAAAAATATCAGCTAAAAACAGCTTCAAAACCATTCCAACAGGTGAGGTGGTGATACACGTTTTCTTGTGGGTTTTTTAAACATTATCACTGTGGTTTTGGAATCAGGGCTTCTGGGCACCGTCCTTGCTCTGCCTCCTCCCACCTTCCCATTCCCTCTGAATCCTACTCCGCAGTCTTGGCTGAGGGTGGCGGCCCTCTCCCTTTAGAAATGTGTGAGTGTGTGTATAAAAAAGTTT
This sequence comes from Myotis lucifugus, assembly GCF_000147115.1. Taxonomy (NCBI): domain Eukaryota; kingdom Metazoa; phylum Chordata; class Mammalia; order Chiroptera; family Vespertilionidae; genus Myotis; species Myotis lucifugus. The sequence goes on along the minus strand of NW_005871403.1, from coordinate 958,572 downwards.
TGCATTGTTTTTGTTTCTTCAATTTTGAGATCTGCCCCCACTGGGCCCTCTCTGTACCACCTTTTCTTCCCCACCACACGGATGTTGTTTTACACAAATTCTGCAATCCCAGTTGCTCTGGTCTCTCTCTGTCTTACTTTCACTAAACGTATGCTTTAAGGCTTGTTTTTATGTTTGGTTGGGTTTTGTTGTTGCTGTTGTGTTTCTGCTGTTTTAGCTGTTCCTCTGCTGTACATAGTTCCCAGGAGGTGGCAGACTGTAATGAGGCTACCGCCACATCCCTCCCTGGTCACAGGCGGTGCTGTTATGTACACGACTGTCTTTTAATCCTCAGAAATCTGAGTGGTATGTAGGGTAGGGGTTTTATGTACTTTAACCTAGATTTTCTGACTTTGTGTTTAGAGCCCAAGCCCAAAGGAGATACTTTTTATGCAAAAGATCCATTTGTATTATATTTCCAATGGACGTCCTAACAGATTTACCCAGAGGTTCTCGAGCGGGACTAAGGGGCAGGGCGTACCCAGGGGGTGGGATATGGTCCCAGCTGAGACTCTTTGCCAGCGTGAGCCAATGGTCCCGTAGAGAGTGCCAGGTCAGATCTGGCAGTAAAAAAGGTTGAAGACAACTGCTTTAAACTCGTACCCAAAGGGGAAGGTGAGTAAGGCCTGGAAGACCCAGTGGAGAGTCTTCGTCCGGCTGTCTGTGCTGTGTCTGCGGGCGCCGGGGAGCCGGCTCCCACCCGGAGGAAGCCCATAGGGCTGGTGTTGGACCTTCGCACCACTGCAGACCTGGGAAGAAAAAGAAAATGACTCCCTCTGACAGGTTCTAGGACTCTCTTTATTGTCTTTTTTTCCTAGAACTTCCTAGAAATATGCCATGGAGTAGATTTTTAAAAAATATGTAACAGTCACAGGCACAAATATAAAGTGCATAACATTATACAGTGAACTCTCCCTCTCCCCCTACCCCTTCTCCTAATTCCCAGCACTCCCTCCACCTTATGCACAAGGCTCCCCGTTTTAGCCTCTGATCCTTCCAGAGCTCCTAATGCACTGCAGGCACACCCGGCACTGCACACACTGCCGGCCCCTGGACAACACAGGTTTGAACTGCACGGGTCCACCTATATACATTTTTTTCAATAAATACTGTAAATGTATTTTCTCTTATGATTTTAATATTTTCTTCTCTCTAGCTTACTTTATTATAAGAATACAGCATATAATATATATAACATACACAATGTTAATAAACTATGTTAACATATATTAATTGACTATTTATATGGTAAGGCTTCTGGTCAACAGTAGGCTATTAGTAGTTAAGTTTTGGGGGTGTCGAATTTTCAATTGCACAGGGAATTGGTGCCCTAACCTCTGTGTTGTTCAAAAGCCCGCTGTATAATCATACTTTCATCTTTAGAAAAGATAATGTTATATATACCAGCCATTTTCTCTCTCATTTTTAAAATGAACTAGCAGTCAATAGTTCTTTTCTTTAATGCTCAAACTGGTTTCTAGTGGATTTTTTAAATGTTTGTATTGATTTTAGAGTGAGAGGAAGGGAGAGGGAGAGATAGAAACACTGATGTATAGAGAAGCATCAACATCAATCGATCACCTCCTGCATGCCTCCTCCTGGGGATTGAGCCCACAACCCGGGCTTGTGCCAAACCAAACCAAACCAAACCAAACCAAACCAAACCAGTGACCTCCTGGTTCATGGGTTGATGCTCAACCACCGAGTAGCTGGGCTGTACCAACCATTTTCAAATTTGGGGGTGTTAGTACCCCATTATACTCTTAAAATTACTGACGAACCCAGAGAGATTTTGTTCATGCAACATACAAGCTGATACTTACTGTAGTAGAAGTTAAACAGAAATTTTTGCAATTATCAATTCATTAAAAATAACTTATACAGGTAACATAATTATGAAAAATAATTATATCTTCCAAAACAAAGTAAGTTAGCGAGAAGTGTGACATTATTTTACATTTTTGCGAATCTTACTATCTGATTGAATAGATGACAAGTGGATTCTCATAACTATTTCTACATTTAACCTGTATAACATTGGGTGTAGTATATGAAGGAAACCCAGACTTACACAGATATGTAACTGGAAAGGGGAGAAATATTTTGGTAGCCTTTTCAGATACTTCTCTTTGAAGCTACATAAAAACTCAGCAAGTCATCATTTCTGAAAGACTATTCACAGCATGGAATTAGAAACCACGTCAGTGAGATTATGAATTCTGTTACATTTGATCACTTGGAAAATATTGGTTGAGCCTGGCTGGTGTCGCTCAGTGGTTGAACATCGAACCTCTGAACCAGAAGGTCACGGTTCAATTTCCAGTTAGGGCACATGCCTGGATTTCGGGCTCAATCCCCAGCAGAGTTGTGCAGGAGGCAGCTGATCAATGATTCTCTCTCATCATTGATGTCTCTCTCTTCTCCCCCTCCCTTCCTCCCTGAAATCAATAAAAATGTATTTTAAAAAAAATATTGGTTGACTGAGTTATGCAGATATTCCAAATGTTGACACATTATACAATATTAAAAAGTCACATTCACATCAAAAGACCACCATCAATCTTAGAAATGGCTGTCAAGATGTAACAGGAGCTGTCAAGATCACAATGATGAATACAAATTTTCCAAAATACTAATTTTTGTTCAGGAGCTCAAATCTTATGTCATTTGTTTTCTATAAAGTTACAGACTTAGTTCATTTTTTACAAAATGGCTGCCAAATATCCATAATCATAGTTTTGTTCTTTAAGAATGGTGTTCATGAAAAAGTGGCTAGTTCAGCTTGCAACTAAAACAATCATACAAGTGCTTTTCCTTAAGACAACTACTCCAATGTGCAGCAAAAGTACTTTATGCCTACATTCCACTCAAGGCTAAGATTGTCAAAGAAAAATAATAATTTTTACTGCTTTATTAAAGACATTCTTTGGTACTGCAAGTGTGTGATAGTAAAGAACACAAAGACTAACAGTATAGATGGGGGCCACTAGTTTGAGGCGTTTTAAGGCACCAGCAATTTTTCCATCATTGGTTTTGCACTATCAGTATATGTACCAATGCAGTGAAAAAGCAAACAATATCCTAGTATTATTATGAAAATAGTTTTTTCCTCATGGACCCTATAAAAAGGGAGCCACAAACTACACCTGAGAACCACTGCTAATAACACTCTTCATCACTCTTTTCACTTTATAATAAACTAAACAATCTTCTACCTCAGGACATAGAGAGCTGCCTTACTCTTTTTTGGAAGATGCTCCATTGTCAGAGATAATCTATAATATATCAGTCCCTTACTGGTGGGCATTTGGCTTATTTCTCATCCTCTGCTATTATAACAATAACTTTGTATACAATTTCATACACAGGCAAGGACTGATTATCTATACAATAAATTACCAGAAGTTGAAGTGCTGCTTTAAAGATATATGCATTAATAATTTTCATACGTATTGCAAAATGCCCTTTGTAAAAGTTTTCTCAATGGTGAGGATCATTTTCCATTCATTGAGCTATGTATTTGGTGGGCCCTTTTAACCTAAAATCTTGTATCCACCAATGCTGAAAAAATTTTTTTTGATTTCCCAGAAATTTTCTTCCTCATCATTTTCTTTTTCTTTCTGGAATACCTATACTAACTAACCCTTGAAGAGTATTTTTCATTTATATTTTCCAACTTTATCTGGTTCACCTATTCCAGATACTTCCTCAACTTTGTCTCCCAGCATTTATTTTAATTATTATAATTTGTAATGTCCAAGAAGAGGGCTTTTTAATTTTGATTTTTTCAATAGTATTTCGTCCTTATTTATGGATGCAGTTTCTAACCTTTCTCTAAAGGTACTAATTTTTAAAATAAGTTTATTTTCTTTGCATTCTTGCTATATCTTTCAGATTCAGTTTTCCTACTTTTAGCCATATGCCTCACTTTCACCTCTCCACTGAGTTCTCTGAGATTTCTGTTTCTGAGGGCACTGTGGGGCACAGCTGTTCTCACTGCCAGCAGGCATTCATCGTCCATTCTCTTTGCTTCCCAGAAATTTATTGAAATCTTCCACCCACTGAATATTTATTCTTATTTTCCTTTTCTTTGTGGACTTATACCATTGTCAGTCCTTTGCTACCTCAGTGGGGTTTTAGAATGTAGAAAAAATAAGTAATATGTAAATAATCTGCTACTACTGGTGGGATTCCATTTTATAACACGCTTTTCCTCAATTCTTAAAAATAATTATATTTGTGGACAAATATATACATACCATATCAACCTGCCAAGCTTAAATATTATCTAAATAGATCCATTACAAAAAAATTTTTTAGTCAATTTTTTTGTACCATTTTGTACACCTCCATTTTACAGGGTGGGGAAAAGTAAGTTTACAGCTGTGAGTACATGAAACATGAGCTTATTCTTGTATTATTTTTATTAATCACTGTCCATACGAACAGCTTTTGACCCACCCTATACACATACATAAGGGACAAAGTTGGCTATGGAAAGTAACAGATCTTTCAACAAAAACAAAACTCTTTTTTTAATTAAAAAAATTTTTTTCAATTACAGTTTAATATTCAATATTATTTTGTATTAGTATGGGGGTATAGCATAATGGTTAGACAATCATCTATTTTACAAAGTGTTCCTCCTGACATTTGCAGTACTCAAGTGACACCATACATAGTTATTAAACTACTAGAGGCCCGGTGCACAAATTTGTGCATGGGTGATGCCCAGCTGGCCCGCCCCAATCGGGGCCAATCTGGCTGGGCCAGCTGGGGGGAGGTGACGCAGGAGGTTGGCTGGCTGGCCCCACCCCCTAATCAAAGTCCCCGTAGAGGGGACAATTTGCATGTTAGCCTTTTATTATATACTAGAGGCCCGGTGCACAAAAATTTGTGCACAAGGGGGTGGGGGTCCCTCAGCCCGGCCTGTGCCCTCTCGCAGTCTGGGACCCCTCAGGGGATGACTACCTGCTGGCTTAGGCCTACTCCCCAGGGGATTGGGCCTAAGATAGCAGTCAGACATCCCTCTGGCAGCCCAGCAGCCCTCGGGGAATGTCCACTTGCAAGCGGGGAGCAGACCTAAGCTGCAGTCAGACATCCTTAGCGCTGCTGAGGAAGCAGGAGAGGCTCCCACCACCACCGCTGTACTGGCATCCGTCAGCCTAGCTTGTGGCTGAGCAGAGCTCCCCCATGTGGGAGTGACTGACCACCAGAGGGCAGCTCCTGCATTGAGCATCTACCCCCTGGTGGTCAGTGTGTGTCATAGTGACCAGTCATTCCCAGTCTTTCTGCTGTTAGGGTCAGTTTGCATATTACCCTTTTACTATATAGGATAGAGGCCTGGTGCACAGGTGGGGGCCGGCTGGTTTGCCTTAAAGGGTGTCCCGGATCAGGGTGGGGGTCCTGCTGGGGTGCCTGGCCAGCCTGGATGAGGGGCTGATGGCTGTTTTCAGGCTGCCTGCACCCCCTTTAGGGTGGGGGTCCCCGGCCAGCCTGGATGAGGGATTGATGGCTGTTTTCAGGCTGCCCGCACCCCCTTTAGTGTGGGGGTCCCTACTGGGGTGCCTGGCTGGTCTGGGTGAGGGGCTGAGGGCCATTTTCAGGCTGGCCGGGACTGAAGCTCCCAGCATCTCCTTTTTTTCTTTTCTTTTTTTTTCCTGGGATTTATTTACCTTCTATAATTGAAACATTGTTGCTGTCACTGGCGCTCCCAGCTCTGAGGCCACGGCTGGCTGAAAGCAGGTATCTGGGGTTTGTTTAGCTTCTATAATTGAAACATTGTTGCTTTCGGGCTCAGAGCCGGGCCGCGGCAAGCGGGGAACCTTGGCTTCCTCCATCACTGGAGCAAGCAAGCCTCCTGCTCACTTCGGCTGCATGGCTGCCAGTCGCCATCTTGGTTGGCAGTTAACACTTGGAGTGCGGGAAACGAGTTAAGTCGGCTCGCGTGAATTGCGCGTACTCCGCGGGAGCCGTCTTAAAACTCGGTTCATATAGATTTGCGGTGGAGTGCGGGAAACGTGTAAACTCGGGCCGATTGTAACTGCGTATTACCAAATATTTGTTTGTAATCCACCCTTTTGGTGGATGGAACAAAACCAAAAGACAGAGCCATCTTATATTTTGGCGGGAAATTCACCCGCACTCCAAGTGTTAATTTGCATATTGCCCTGATTAGCCAATGGGAAGCGTAGTGGAGGTACGGTTAATTATCCTTTTGTCTTTTATTAGATAGGAAGATTATTGACTATATTTCCTATGCTGTACTTTACACCCAGATGACTATATTGTAATTACTAATCTGTACTTCTCAATCCCTTTACCATTTTTACCCACACCCCCAACTCCCTTCTACCAACCAGCAGTCTGTTCTCTATATCTATGAGTCTGTTTCTGTTTTGTTTGTTTATATTGTTCTTTAGATTCCACATATGAATGAACTCATATGGTATTTGTCTTTCTTCGACTGATCTATTTCACTTAGCATATACCCTCTGGGTCCATTCACAGTCACAAATGGTAAGATTTCATAATTTTTTAAGGCTGCTTATTATCTGTATTTTTTTTTTATCCTTTTCTTCTTTTTTTAAAATTGACTTCAGAGAGAAAGGGAGAGGAAGAAGGATATAGAAACGTCAATGATGAGAGAGAATCACTGATTAGCTGCCTCCTGCATGCCCCCTACTGGGGATCAAGCCTGCAACCCAGGTATGTGCCCTGAGAGACCCTTTAACATTTCTTGTAATCCTGGTTTGATGGTGATGAACCTTAACTTCTTCTTGTCTGGGAAGCTCTTTATCTGTCCTTTGATTCTAAATGATAGCTTTGCTAGATAAAGTAATCTTGGTTGTAGGTCCTAGCTTTTCATCACTTTGAGTATTTCTTTTTTTTTTTTATTGCTAAAAGTATTACAAAGGGTATTACATATGTGTCCTTTCTTCCCCCCCACCCCCGCGCCCTTGACAATCCCCTGGCCTCCCTTACCCCCCAGTGTCTTATGTCCATTAGTTATGCTTATATGCATGCATACAAGTCCTTCAGTTGATCTCTTACCCCCCTCCCTCCTGCCCCCCAACCCTCCCTGGCCTTCCCACTGCAGTTCGACAATCAGTTTGAGGCAGCTCTGCCTCTGTATCTATTATTGTTCAAAAGTTTGTAATGGTCTTTATTATCCATGAATGAGTGAGATCATGTGGTATTTTTCCTTCATTGACTGGCTTATTTCACTTAGCATAATGCTCTCCAGTTCCATCCATGCTGTTGCAAATGGTAAGAGTTCCTTCTTTTTTACAGCAGCATAGTATTCCATCGTGTAGATGTACCACAGTTTTCTAATCCATTCATCTACTGATGGGCACTTAGGCTGTTTCCAGATCTTAGCTATGGTGAATTGTGCTGCTATGAACATATGGGTGCACATATCCTTTCTGATTGGTGTTTCTGATTTCTTGGGATATATTCCTAGAAGTGGGATCACAGGGTCAAATGGGAGTTCCATTTCCAGTTTTTTGAGGAAACTCCACACTGTCTTCCATAGTGGCTGCACCAGTCTGCATTCCCACCAGCAGTGCACAAGTGTTCCTTTTTCTCCACATCCTCTCCAGCACTTGTCATTTGTTGATTTGTTGATGATAGCCATTCTGACAGGTGTGAGATGGTACCTCATTGTTGTTTTGATTTGCATCTCATTGAGTATTTCTTGCCAATCCCTTCTGTCCTGCAAGGTTTCTGTTGAGAAATCAGCTGCGAGTCTTATGGGAGCTCCCTTGAAGATAACTGCTTTTCTCTTGCTTCTTTTAAGATTCTCTTTCTGTCTTTAACCTCTGCCACTTTAATTAGGATGTGTCTTGGTGTGGGCCTCCTTAGGTTCACCTTGTTTGGGACTCTGTGCTTCCAGGACTTGTATGTTTATTTCCTTCACCAGGTTAGGAAAGTTTTCCATCATTTTTTCAAACAGGTTTTCAATTTCTTGTTTTTACTCTTCTCCTTCTGGCACCCAATGATGTGAATGTTTTTATGCTTAAAGTTGCCCCAGGGGCTCCTTACACTATCCTTTTTTAAAATTCTTTTTGCTGTTCTAATTGTGTATTTTTTGCTTCCCTGTATTCCAAATTGCTGATTTGAATCTACTACTAATTCCTGTAATTTATTCTTCATTTCAGTTAGTGTATCTGTCATTTCTAATTGGTGCTTTTTTATGGTTTCCATGTCCTTTTTTATGCTGTGAAGTTCTCACTAAGTTCCTTGATCATCCTTATAACCATTGCTTTGAACACTGTATCTGGTAGTCTGCTTGCCTCCATTTCATTATTTTTTTTCTGGAGATTCCTCCTGTTCTTTCATTTGGTACTTGTTTCTTTGTCTCTGCATTTTGGCGGCTTCCCTAGTTTGTTCCCATGTATTAAGTAGAGTTGTTACGTCTGCTGGACTTGGTAGAGTGGCCTTGTGTAGTAGGTGTCCTGCAGGGCCCCGTGTACAGCCTCCCCAGTGACCCAAGCTGAGCACTGCAGGTATACTTCTGTGTGGGCTGTGTGCACTGTCCTGTTGTTGTTGAGCCTTGATTGCTGTTGGCGTCACTGGAAGGAATTGACCCTCAGGCTGATCAGCTGCGAGGACTGGCTGTGACTACAGTGAAGGAGATGCTGTACAGGGGCCAACCCTACAGAACAGGACTTGCTTCAGTGGGTCTTGGGTGCTTGTCAAGTCTGCCTCTTGGGTGTGTTGCTTGTGGAGGTGGTAGGGTCATAATCTGGCATGGTCTGAAACTGTCCATTGAGTGCACAGTACCTCCTGAGAGGTACAAGGTTAGCCTGGGACAGTATGGCACAAGCTACAAAGCAATCTGCAGATGGCTACCACTTGTGCTAGGCTTGGAGGTGCCCAGGAGAGGCCAAGCTGCACACCAAGACCAGCTGCCATTAGTGCCGGGCCTGGGGCCACTTAGTGAGAGGTATGAGGTATGCAGAGTCCAGATGCTGCTTGTTTGAGAGATTTTAGGAAAGTCCAAAGCATGAGGCAAGAGATACCATTTGTATAGAAAAGCCACTGAAAATGGCTTGGGGGTGCCCACTAGTTAGGTAAGGCAAGTCTCGGGGAATCACCAGGGTGGGGCAAACAGTATGAGCCAGGTTGATGGAGACTTAGATATGCATCCACTTGCCAGCTCTGTGTAGGAAGGGCTCAGAAAAGAAACAATGGCCTTTGCCATCACTTTTGTCTGGGAGCTGCCCCTCCAGCTCTCACTCTGATGCCAGTCAACTCAGTTCCTCCCCGTATGTCCCTGCTGCCTTCAACCTTCTTCCCCAGCACTGGAGCTTAGAGCAGTGCATCTGAGTAAGTCTGTGCACAGGCTCCTTAAGATGAACTGCCTAGAACTCCAGCTGCCTCTGTCTCATTCAGCCACAATCCCCTTAGTTTTTATAGCCAGAAGTTATGGGCACTCTTCTTCCTGGCATTGGAACCCTTGGCTATGAGGCCTGGTGTGGAGGCTGGGACCCCTGAACAGCCAAGATATCCCTCCTGATCTTTACCTGCCACACATGTTATGGGACCAGACATTCCATGTCTCTGCCCCTCCTACTAGTCTCGATGTGGTTTCTTCTTTATATCCTTAGTTATAGGACTTCTGTACAGCTTGATTTCAGGTGGTTCTAAAGTACGGTTGTTCTGTAGTTTAGTAGTAATTTTGATGAGGTTATAAGTACCACATTTACCTATGCTGCTGTCTTGTCTGGAACCCCCAATATGTTTAAAAGAAAAGCCTGTGGACAAAAGGGTCCCAGGTTCAATTCCAGTCAAGGGCATGTACCTTGGTTGGCAGGCTCCTTCCCAGCCCAGGTGCGTGCAAGAGGCAACCAACTTGATGTGTTTCTCTCACATCGATGTTTCTCTGTCTTTCCTTCTCTCTTCCACTCTCTCTAAAAGATCAATGGAAAAATATCCTTGGGTGAAAATTAACAAAAAAAGATTAAGAATACTAGCTTACCTTGGAGAACCATGTAGATTTGTGCCAGAGCTGGCAGTAGATGTAAGATTCTGCTCCATGCGCTGATAATTCCTTATCTGAGTAGGAACTGGAATTGGTGCTGTTTCACTGTGAGGTGACACAGTAGGCGGACACTGTCTGTAACCATAAGTTATTAAAAAAGAAAGAAATCCAAGTAAGACCCATTGGTAATATTTAGAGAAAAATTCTAGAAGAAGCAAAATGATCAGTTCTGCATGTAAATAAGAAATGATGATCTTATAAAAATATATAAAGCAAAAAAATTTCATTTGTCATTTAAAGAACTCTCCTGGCATTCATATGCATATTTAAGACTAAGATTTATAACAAGAACTGGAAAAACATTCCTCTACAATAAGAAAATTAGGTTGGCAAAACTTAGTTTCATCTGCTCACATTCTGCTATTCATTACTATATGAGAGAAAAATATAATTCTAGGAAAATATGTTGGGAAATGAACAGGAAGTTCAAGATCAAAGATGACTGGAATGTTTACAAAAGTTATGAATGCAGTAAGCATTCCCAAGGAACTCTGACTTTTATGAAGACTAAAAATACACTGTGCAATTCTCAAAGCATAGAACTGAAGTCCATTTTAAAAGTTAGAATTTGATTTCTTAATAGCCTCTTTCATTGATTTTCATAAATTCAGAAATAGTATGTCCTTAGATGACTTTCAATTCAATTTACAACATAATATAGGGCCTTAAGATAGATGACTTACTTCATTCTTTGCCCTTCTATAATTCTAAAAAATACACAAAAATCTCCCACTTTTCCCCAATTATAACATTACAGATGTAAGAGATCACATAAATATATTTTATTGATTTTTTACAGAGAGGAAGGGAGAGAGATAGAGAGTCAGAAACATCGATGAGAGAGAAACATCGACCAGCTGCCTCCTGCACATCTCCTACTGGGGATGTGCCCGCAACCCAGGTACATGCCCTTGACCGGAATCGAACCCGGGACCTTTCAGTCCGCAGGCCGACGCTCTATCCACTGAGCCAAACCGGTTTTGGCAAAATCTCCCACTTTTCCCCAATTATAACATTACAGATGTAAGAGATTGTATAGTTATCTAAGCAAAACAAAGACTATCGTCTAGCTCAGCCGTGGGCAAACTACGGCCCGCGGGCCGGATCCGGCCTGTTTGAAATGAATAAAACTAAAAAAAAAAAAGACCGTACCCTTTTATGTAACGATGTTTACTTTGAATTTATATTAGTTCACACAAACACTCCATCCATGCTTTTGTTTCCGGGCCTCCGGTCCAGTTTAAGAACCCATTGTGGCCCTCGAGTCAAAAAGTTTGCCCACCCCTGGTCTAGCTTCATGTTAGAACTTTTTAAACCATTAAGAGTATTTCCTATTTAAATCAAAAGAAAATCTCATCAGTAGAAGAGATGTTAGTTGCTTTCCCAATATCCATTTACCTACTGTTTCTTACTATCAGAACTCAAATATTATGGAAGGTATGATGTGCCCAGTTAAATTATGACATATCCCAGACTTCTTTGCAGCCATGAGTAGTCAATGTGTCTTCCTTGGCGGAAGTCTTTTATCTATTCTTCCTCCTACCTGGAATGTGGGTAGGCTTACTGAAGTTTCAGCAGCTAGCCTGGAACCATGAAGGAAAGGCCAGAAGAACTGCAGAAAATGTCCTTGAGCCACAGAAACGAAGGCAACAACTATTTACCTTGACTTCTCTTTATGAAAGAAAACAAAACCTTTAGTGTTCAACTACACTACAGTCAGGACCCTGTTGTTTACAATCAAGTGGAATTCCTTATTGATACACCATCCAGTGTGTTTCTATAAGCTCTCCCTATTTTTCACTTACCTAATTCTATTAAGTATCTTTTAAATACAATTACTTAGTCGTCAAGTATGAGAATGTGATGTGAATGAACAAATGCCATCTTTCTACGGTCCCAATTTAATAAGTACCAGTACTCAAAGAGTTGGTGAAGCAAGTACATCTAGGTTGTTGTTTTTTTAATATTGTTTGTTGATGTTACAGTGGTTCATAAATTACAGTTTCAGGTGGACAATTCTATAATACATTATCTGTATATTGTATTGTGCTTACCACCTCAAGTCAAGTCTCTGTCCATCATCATTTATTCCCTCTCTCCTACCCCTCCCTACACCCCTTCTCCCTCTGGTAATCACCATAACTGTTGTCTCCATCTATGAGGTGTGGGGTTTTTTTTTCTTGCTTAATCCCTTCGCTATTTTCACCAGTCGTCCAACCCCCTTCCCTCTGACAGCTGCCATCTACGGATTTCTGTATCTATGAGTCTGTTTATATTTTGTTTATTTTGTTCATTAGATTCCACATGTAAGTGAAATCACATGGTATTTTGTCTTTCCCTATTTCACTGAGCATAATACTCTCCAGGTCCACCCATGCTGTCACAGATGGTAGTATTTCCTTATCCGCCCCCCCTTTTTTTATACCCAAGTAATATTCCATTTCATACATGCACCACAGGTTCTTAATCCAATCATCTATTGATCGGCACTTAGGTTGCTTTCAAATCTTGGCAACTGTAAACAGTGCTGCAAAAAGTATAGGGGTGCATATATTCTTTCAAATCAGTGTTTCAGGTTTCTTCTGATATATTTTCAGAAGTGGAACTGCTGGATCATAAAGAAGTTCCATTTTTAATTTTCTGAGATAACTCCATACTATTTCCACAGTGACTGCACCAGTCTGTGTTCTCACTAACAGGGTTCCATTTTTCCACATCCTTGCCAACATTTGTTATTTGTTGACTCGATGACAGCCATTCTGACAGGTATGAGTTGACACCTCACTGTGGTTTTAATTTGCATTTCTCTGATGATGAGTGATACAGGCATCTTTTTATTGGATATTTGGGGGGGGGGGGGAGAATCACAGGGGTCAGCACATCCGGAGTGCAATGGATAAGCCTTGCCCTGGGAAAACCACCTTCATGATCATGGTATCTCTCCTGCCAGGTAAGTATCATTGGATATTTTTAACCTATACATTGTCAGGTTCTAATATCTTCCTGCTAATCACCAAAGGGAAATTAAAAACTCGGATAAAGATGCCCTAAGAAGTAAACTTAGCAACCTTATAATTCAAGGCACTCCTCTTGGGGAATCACAAGCAACCAGCTAGCTGCTCTTATACCTCCGGTGCCTCCCCTGCCCAGAACATCAGGAGATGAACAGCCACGGCAGGTGTTCTGTAAATGTTGTCCCAGTTACTGAACAGGAGCTTCGAGCAGGCTACCCAAGGATCTTCATGAGAGCGTCAAGGGACTTAGTGAGACTTTCAAGGATCTCAGTGAGAATGTCAAAGACATGAAAAAGGACCAGTCAGAAATTAAGCATACACTAACTGAAAGAATAATTTACAGGGATTCAACAGTAGAGTAGAGGATTCCTGGAATCAAATCAATGATTTGGAATATGAGGAAGCAAAAAACACCCAATCAGAAGAGCAAAAAGAAAAAAGAATATAAAAATATGAGGATAGTGTAAGGAGCCTCTGGGACAATTTCAAGCATACCAACATTAGCATTATGGGGGTGCCAGAAGAGAGAGAGCAAGATATTGAAACCTATTTGAAGAAATAATGATAGCCCTGGCCGGTTTTGCTCAGTATATAGAGCATTGGCAAGCAGACAGAAGGGTCCCGGGTTCGATTCCAGTCAAGGGCACATGCCTGGGTTGCAGGCTCAATCCCCAGTGGGGGGCATGCAGGAGGCAGCCGATCAATGATTCTCTCTCATCATTTATATTTCTATCTTTCTCTCCCTCTCCCTTCCTCTCTGAAATCAATAAAAATATATTTAAAAAAGGAAAAGAAATTTTCTTCCCCTACCTGGAGAGAGAAATACACTTACAAGTCCAGGAAACACAGAGTCCCAAACAAGAGGAACACACAGAGGCCCACACCAAGACACATCATATCTAAAATGCCAACGGTGAAAGGCCAAGAGAGAATCTTAAAAGCAGCAAGAGAAAAAGCAGTTAGTTACCTATAAGGGAGCGCCCATACGGCTGTCAGAAACTTTGCAGGCCAGAAAGGAGTGGCAAGAAATATTCAAAGTGATGAAAAGCAAGAACCTACAACCAGTATTACTCTACCCAGTAAAGCTATCATTTAGAATTGAAGGTCAGTTACAGAGCTTCCCGGACAAGGAAAAGTTAAAGAAGTTCATCGCCACCAAACTAGTATTACATGAAATGTTGAAGGGTCTTCTTTAAGAGGAAGAAAAGGAAGAAGAAAAAGATAAAAAATATGAATAAAATGGCAATAAATATGTATCTATCAACAAATAAATCTAAAAATCTATAAAATAAACGAACAAGGAATCAAATGAACAAAATAAACTGATGAATAAAACAGAATCAGAGGCAAGGAAGGGTGGGGGAAGAGATTAACCAAAGAACTTATATGCATACTAGTAGCCCACCCGCTGCTTCCGCGGGAGCCGGAACCGCACTGCTTCCATGGGAGGCGGTAGCGAGCCGCCAGCGCTCACAGGAGCCTGGAGGAGCCGAACCGCTTCCGTGGGAGCCATGAGGGACCCACGCCGATTCCCTGGGAGGCAGGAGGGACCCGCACCGATTCCCTGGGAGGCAGGAGGGAGCCACGCGCTGCTTCCGTGGGAGGCAGGCCGCCGTCTCCTCTCCAGGCCTGGGCTAGGCCGGCTGCGGAGGCTGCGGGCTGTCCCTGTCCGCTCCGGCTCCAGGGGGCCAGCCCAAGCCGGGGCAAGGTGGCTCGCTGGCCCCGTCTCTGTCCTGGTCTCCGCTCCAGGCCTCACCTGTGCGCGCAACCTCCTCCTGTCTGGTCCTGACCCGGCATCCTGGCCTAATTTGCAAATTATATATATATACACACACACACACAGACACGCACACACTCACACATATATACGTATACGTATAATTGATATA
>NW_005871403.1:924939-943482 GCF_000147115.1 Myotis lucifugus | reverse complement strand
TATATATTGAATTGTTATGCACTTCCAATTGACCAGAGAGTAGGGTGGGAACCATGTGGAGGGGGAAAAGGAGGGACATCTGTAATACTTTCAATAAAAAAGACTTAAAATAAATTTAAAAAACATTAACTCAAAATGGATTAAAAATCAAAACATAAGATCCAAAAGTATTAATACCTAGAAGAAAACATAGGGAAAAATTTTCAAGCCTAATCATTGAATCAGGCAATGATTCTTGGATATGGATAACAAAAAATAAACGAATGGGACTACATCAAATTTTAAAACTTCTGTGCTCAAAGAACACATCAATGGAGTGAAAAGTCAACCTATGGAATGGGATAAAATATTTGTACATTGCATATCTGATAAAGAGTTAATATCTAAAATATATAAAGAATTCCTACAACCTGACAACAAAAAACAACCTAATTACAAAATGGGCAAAGGATGTGAATAGACAATTTCACCAAAGATGATTTACAAATGGCAAACAAGTATATGAAAAGATGCTCAAAACCACTGACCATTAAAGAAATGCAAATCACAGCCACAGTGAGATATCAGTGCACACCCATTAAGGAGATGACTAGGAAAAAAAAGGTGGCTATTATCAAGGGGAAAAAATAACAAATGTTTGCAAGGATATAAAAAATCAGAACCCTTGTACACTGTTGTAGGAATGTAAAATGGTGCATCCATTATAGAAAACTGTATGGCGTATCCTAAAAAATTAAAAGTAGAATTATCATATGATCCAACAACCCCACTTTTCAGTATATATCCAAAAGAATTAAAGCAGGGTCTTTTGCCGGGCCGGCATGGCTCAGTGGTTGAATGCTAACTTATGTACCAGGAGATCATGGTATGATTCCCTGTCAGGGCACACGTCTGGGTTTTGGGCTTGATCCCCAGTGGGGGCATGCAGGAGGCAGATGATCAGTGATTCTCTCTCATCATTGAGGTTTCTGTTTCTTTCTTTCTTTTTCTCTCTCTCTCTCTCTCTCTCTCTCTCTCTCTCTCTCTCTCCCCCTTCATCTCTAAAATCAATAAAAATGTATTTTTTAAAAAGCAAGGTCTTTTAATTAACAGATATTTGCATATTCACATTCATAACAGCATTATTCACAAGAGCCAAGAGGCAGAAGCACTCCAAGTGTCCACAGACAGATGAAAGGATAAGCAAATGTGCTATAGACCCAAATGGAATATTACTCAGCATTAAAAAAGGAATTCTGAGACATGCTACAACATGGATGACCTTGAGGACACTGTACTGACCGAACTAAACCAGTCACATAAAGACCTATTGTAGTATTCTACTTATATGAGGTTATAGAAAGTAGTCAGAGTAATAGAAACAGACATCGAATGGTCGTTACCAGTGCAGGATAGGGGGGATGGGGAGTGTTCATACACACTGAGTTCTGGGTTTCAGTTCTGCAGGATGAAAGAGTTCTGCACAACACTAAATATTCTTTACTGAACTGTAGACTTTAAAATGGTTAAGATGGCAGATTTTGTGTGTTTTATTCCACAATTATATATATTTTTAAATGATAAATTGAAAAAATAAATTTTAGACTCAAGAACACACAAAGTTCTATAACTGTACTTATAAGAAAACCAAAATATAAAAAATATTTTAATTACTTATGTGTAAGCATACCCTCCAAACACCAAGAACTCATTTGAAGCTCGTCTGCCGGCAGTTCCCATTGGCATATCATCTAAAGGAGAAAGAGAAGAAAAATGTAGTCAGTTCTGCTGTACTGGCTACTTAAACGTAAACTGTTCTACATGATTATTAGCATGGATGAAAAGGGGCCACATCTAAACCTGACAAGCTCAGGGGAGGCCTGCATGGCAGGACTTGCAAACTCAGATCTAAAGGAACCACACAGAATGGTCTGAAATCAAAACTTCCTGACTACTAGTGAGTCATGGTCGGTAGCCCTGTAGTCGGCCGGCATCTTCCCTGACAAAGGTCAAGCTTTACCTTACCTGAGCCTGTCTACTGCCTTTTTGCATCTAGGATAACATACCTTTGGTATGTCAGGGAAACCCCTTTTCCAGACCCTCCAGGGCACAACCTCCCACCAGAGCAGGAGCCCACAGAGCCCCTCACTGTTACCCTGCTCCCCACACACCATCTCCATGTGTGTAAATGTCACTTTCCTATGCCCACCAACGGAAGGAAGCATGTGTCTCTAGGGCTTACTAGTACTTTTTATCCAATCCCAGAGATTTCCCCATTTTGCTTTCTCCCGCCTCCCTAACCCATCCCCAGTGGATCTCATATAATTCCCTGACACTTTCTATTTGGTTCTAATGTGTAAAATAAGGAGCAAAGCTGCCGTTCTCTGGAGCATTTTCTCAATCCACTGAGGTTTTGCTTCCTCGGTGGATTTGACAACAGTTTGGCTCAAATAAACTCATAAAAATTCTCTATAGGTTTGGATGTTTCTTATGTCGACATTAGGAAACAATTTGAGCACAATCATTTGCCTACATGCAATTTCGTCCATGAGTAACAACAGGTGAACACAGAACACTGTACGCAGCTGAATTCACAGGTTGCAAGCCTTTCAATTCCCACTTCTAAAAGCAAATATCAGGTCTTATCAAGGTAAAGTGTCACATTTATTGCAGTATTTATGTATTTCTTCACCATTTAACATGTGAAAAAACTGTGCTTTTTTTTTTAAAACTGTGCTGTTTTATTGTGCTTTTTATGTCACTGACAAAAGTTTTGAGTATTGTATCCCCTAATCTCAATTTGCCCATAAACTCTGCTGTTTTTACTGAACTCTGCAGGTTATGGTGCTTTTTAGGAACATACATCACATTCTAGCACAACTGATGGTAAACAAAGTCTAGTTCACTCTAACACTGGAGCACCTCCGTCCTCCTGCATAATAAATACTCTCTTGGGTCTTGCATGGGTTGTTGAACAAGCTGTCATGGAAACTGGGGCCTCTCAGAGTCAGAAGCCTAGCCTCGAGGCTTGGCTGCTCCACTGTGGCCGGACCAAAGGCCTGGGTCCCAGGTGCCAGAGGAAAACCAGGGCCGGCAGCCAGGGGAAGGAAGGCCTATTGCGCGAATCTTCGTGCAACGGGCCTCTAGTCTATATAATAAAAGCCTAAGTGACCATTATGGCGGAAAGACCAGAACAACTGGTCACTGATGCACACTGACCACCAGGGGGCAGACGCTCAATGTAGGAGCTGCCCCCTAGTGGTCAGTGTGCTCCCACAGTGGGAGCGCTGCTCAGCCAGAAGCCAGGCTCACAACTGGCGAGTGCAGCAACTGAGCGCTAAGGAGTCAGCGGGTGGGCGGTAAGGAGCGAGGGGTCCCAGACTGCGAGAAGGATGTCCGAGTGGTCATGGACTGTGAGAGGGCGCAGGCCAGGCTGAGGGTCCCCCTTCTTCACCCCCCAGTGCATGAATTTCGTGCACCGGGCGTCTAGTAATTAATATGTATTCATGTGAAATCAATGTTGACCAAATAATATACATTTTTAAGAAAGTAAACTTTTCTGCTAACTGGTACTCAAAAAGGTGGAGGGGTCACAAAAACCCCTTTGACTCGTCCTGAAGGGGAACTGAGAAATGCATTTATTTGGTACATCTCAGGTCCCTGCTCTAAGGAAGATTCTATTCTAGTAGTAAAAGAGGGTGATCATGTCAGAAGTGGTAAGAGTTTAAGGAAAATAAATTAGAATAAGAGAATAAAGACCAGTGGGCAAGGAAGCAGTTCTATTTTAAAGACAACAGTTGCCTATAGGGTAACAGAGGAAAAGGGTAGATGGGGCAGGGATAGAAGCTAGATTTCACTAAGTGTCCTTCATTTTGTAGCTTTGAGTTTGAAACCATACATAATTATGAAACAAAATTAAATTTTAAAAAAAGAACAATCCCTAGAAATCAAAAGTAGAATGTAGCAAAGGAACCTAACCATATATTAATTTGATAGCATAATCACCAAAATAGAGACAGGCTAACAAGCCAAGACAAGCAGAATAGGGAAACTGAGACAAATAATTAAATAGCAGTTTGCAGTCACCTAGAAAATCTAGATGCCAAGCAGTTGGCCGCCATCTAGTAAATCCTATCTTCCCTAAACCAAGGACACTTGAGAGGCATAAATGGCTCACACTTCTCCTCCCCAACCAGAGGGTAATAGCTTAAATCACCCTACTCAGGGAGACAGAGCAGAAATCCAGTGAGTGCCATTTTCCAGCCACACCCAAGGACAAATGAAGAGACTAAATCTCATTTTGATACATCAGCATAAAGCTGATGACTATTCTATCGATCCTCCCCTAAAACCTCCCGGCCTTTAAAACCCCTCAAAACACAGGCCCTAGTATGCACTCTCCTTCCCAGGAGCACTCCCGCTCCCCTCTTGTTCCCCCACCAGCATGCACTTCCTAAACTCTAAGGGACCCCATGAGGCTTGCGGCCAGGGCAGCAATGGACAGTGGCAGTTGGTCTCAGGCTACCCTCCGAACCTGTCCCCAAAGCCCCCTTCTCTCTCACTTCTTAGTGAGCCAAAGCAGCCCCGCCGAGGCTCCTTCCCCGCCCTTCCTTGTGTGAGGTCCCCAGTCACCAGGACCCGTGATGTGACATCTTCCCTGCACCGAGCCAAGAACACACTCACGGGCAGCCGGCTCTAGGCAGACCCCTCAGGGCCTGGTCCCCTTTCCAGTAACAAAATGAATTTTTCAAGAGACTGTAAACTTGGTGATTTAATTAGACATTCCTAATGGTATTATCCTAAGGACAAAAATACCCACAAAAAGTTTTTTAAATGTTTTTTAGTAATCAGATTATTTTGATACCATGTTGTTATTTTGAAACTATAGGGGGAAAGGGAAGGAGAGATTAGAGCCTAAACTTACAAGGGCAAAAGAACAGAAAAGTCAACAGCCACAAAAATTTGGACGCTAAAAGTTGATGTAAGCAGTGTTTGACCTAGCAGGCCGAAAAAGCCCACAAGTACCATCTTATCAGATTCACAACAGGCTGGTCAGTAGTAGTGCCGGATCCCCATATAGGAAAAGACGGGGACAGGGGGAAGCACAGGTCTCTGAGCCGCAGAAGGCCAGGCAGAGGTGAAGGCAGCAGGATACAGCGAGAAAGGGGGTTAGTAAGTGCCATCTCACACACTGACTATTGAGACCTCCAGCCTCTCCCCGTTGGACTCCCCCACATGGCATCAGGTACAGACTCTTCAGGCAGAAGACTGGCCGAGTCTTCTCTGGGGACCCGAGAAGCCCCTCAAAAAGGAAGCACTCCAAGGCAGTGACTCAGCCTTATCACCCAGAGAGAGGCTTACTATTCATAAGACCCACTACCTGCAGGGCTTTCAAACTACGTTTTAATTTTCCATTCTTAATTATGAGCATACAACACTCACCAAATATCCCAGGAAAGAATCTAATATGAAGCCTAGACTCCAAAACAAAGTAGGTAGGGAAAAAAAAGAACTACAATATTTTTCAAGGAAAAGTTAAAATATATATATATATAATGAATGACTTCAGAGATAAAACAAAATATTTCACCCTAAGGTAAGAACAATACTACTCAAAGGGGAGAAAAAGAGCTTCGGAGAATTCAAAATATGAGAGCATAAATGAAAAATGCAATAGAAGTGTTAGAAAAAAACATTAAGGAAATTTCCCTAAAAAGTAAGACCAAAAGATGGAAAATCAGAACCCAACCCCCAAAAAAAGAAAGAAAGAAAATCAGAGAAGGGTATTCAGGTATCTGTTATCACTTTATATTGTACAGACGTTTTAAATACCTTATATGGGTTCTTCCCATATCTATTTTCCCATGTAAGGGGCTTAAAAGTCGTCATTCCAACCTAACAAGTAAAAAGCTGAACAGACTGAAAAGTCAACAATTCTTGGAACCGAAAGAGAGGGGAGCACACAGGCAAACCGATGCCCCAAGATGAGACAGACAAGCCTAGGGAGCTCGGGCTTACCTGAGGAGACAGACTCGCCAGCAGAAACCTCCCTGGAAATCAGAGCCGGGACAGGGAAGCTTGCACCTAATTGACAATTTGCTGGACACGCAGTGCAGACAACTCCAAGAGTTACAAACCCCAGCGGACCCAGTCAGAGGGCATCAAAGTATTGTCAGATTTAAGTCTAGGAGCTCAATCAGACTCCCACAGTGAGTATCTGAGAAAGATCTCTTCTTGCTTCCAGGAGGGAAAGGGGAAAAGAAACGTTTTTAAGTCAGAGCATTCTGAGATTATTAACAAGGCCTGCCCTTGGGGGAAACTATTAATCTGCTCAGGTTAAACTCAGAGCCAACTGCCCTGGGGGAAGGGAAATACTCAATGGCAGCCCCTCTGGCCATCCTGTCCCACCTACGGCAGGAGACTAGAAGACTGAGCCTAATCACAGGCCCACGGAAGGCTCCCCTCCCCTCAAACCCTACCACCACATCACTAAGGCCTCTTTACAGCAGTTCCTTTCACCTATACATTAAGTGTAGCTATCAAGAAAAAATTACAAGGCATACCAAAAAGCAAAAAATAGTCTGAAGAAACAGACATGGCAGGGATGTTAAAGTTACCAGGCCAGGAATTTGAAACAACTATAATTAATATGCTAAGGATGTCACCAGGGAGATGAGACCTCGGTTGTTGTCTTCTTGAGGG
Source organism: Myotis lucifugus (assembly GCF_000147115.1). Classification (NCBI taxonomy): domain Eukaryota; kingdom Metazoa; phylum Chordata; class Mammalia; order Chiroptera; family Vespertilionidae; genus Myotis; species Myotis lucifugus. The sequence continues at coordinate 936,801 of NW_005871403.1, read as the reverse complement.
AAAGATCTCAATCGAGACAACGTGTAGAAAAGCAAGCAAGAATTTATTGGCCGCAGCAAAAATAAGACTTAGGAGAGTGAAACAAGGAAGAGCATAGAAGCAGCAGCAGGAGCCCAGGCTAGGCTGCCAGGGCTCCCTGAGAAGTCAGAAAAAAGGGGTCTTGGAGACAAGCTCAGGGGGTAAGCCCGGGATGAGCTGCCACTGCCGCTGCCCTTTGCTCCCCTGGGGTCCCTTAGAGGTTAGGGACACGTGCCTGTGGAGGAAGGAGAGAGAGAAGGGAATGGCAGGGCATGCCCCTCGAGAGAGAGCACCCTGGGAATGAGCTGCAGCTGCCCATTACTCCCTTGTTGTAAGTCTCATGGGGTCCCTTAGATGTTAGGGGATAAGTGGGGGGGAGGGGGAGGACAGCATGGATGTGTTTCCTAGAGGGAGAGTGAGCTGGGACCTTCATTTTCAGAGGTTTAAAGGCTGGGCATTTAGGGGAGGTGTTAGGGGCGGATCAATAGAGTATTTATCAGCTTTATGCTGATATACCAAAATGAGATTTATTCTCTTAATTTGTCTGTCCTTGGGTGTGGCTGGCAAATACACTAACTGGATTTCTGCTGTCTCCCTGAGTAGGGTGATTTAAGCTATTTGCCCTCTAGTAGGGAAGGAAAAGTGCAAACTCTTAAGTGTCCTTGGTTTAGAATAGACAGAATTTACTAGGTGGCTGCAAACTTCTATTTATCTGTCTCAGTTTCCCTATTCCGCTTGTCCTGGAGTTTTCCTAGCTTCTTACTGTTCTATAACAATGGGTCTAATGGAAAAAGTAGACAGCATGCAAGAACAGAGGGGCAATATAAGCAGAGATGGAAATCCTAAGAAAGAACTAAAAAGGCAAGAGATTAAAAACAAAACAAAATTCTGTAACAGAAATGAAGAATGCCTTTGATGAGCTTATTAGGAGACGAAACAGCTGATGAAGAATCTCTGGGCTAGAGAATATATCCACAGAATCCTCATAAACTGAAAAACAAAGAGACCAAGACTTAGAAAACAAGAACAGCATATACACGGTCTATGGAACAACTAGTATAAAACATGCTTAATGAGATTACCAAAAGGAGAAGGAATGAAGCAAATATTTAAAACCATAAGTAGCCGTGGCCGGTTTGGCTCAGTGGATGGAGCGTCGGCCTGCAGACTGAAGGGTCCCAGGTTCGATTCCGGTCAGGGGCATGTGCCTTGGTTGCGGGCACATCCCCAGTGGGAGGTGTGCAGGAGGCAGCTGATCGATGTTTCTCTCTCATCGATGTTTCTAACTCTCTACCTCTCTCCCTTCCTCTCTGTAAAAAATCAATAAAATATATTTTAAAAAAATAAAAATAAAAATAAATAAAACCATAAGTAATGTCAGACACCAAGGCACAGATCCTGAAAGCTCAGAGAAGACCAAGCGAGATAAATACTTAAAGCAAGTACAGTCATGCATTACTTGACGACCCTGAGGATGCATTGTCAGGTGACTTCATCATCGTGGGAACGTAAGAGTGCCTTACAAACCCTAGATGGGGTAGCCCCTAACACCTCGGCTATACGGCATGTCCTACTGCCAGTAAAAGACAAAAAAACAACTTTCCCTCCAGCCCTCTGGGTTCTTGGGTGAGACATCCTGTAGTAAAAGACAGATTAACAGAGAAAAAAAGCTTAATAACATGGGAGAGACCCAGGAAAACTGAGTAACTCACCAAAATGGCTGAAGCCACCACCTTAAATACCATCTTCAAGTGAAGACAAAAGAAAATTCTCGGGGAGGAGAGTCAGCTATGGGAGGTTACCAGGAAAAGCACAGGTTAACAAGAGTGCGGTTGTTGTGCAAATTTCAGTCCTTGTCTTCTGAGCTGATAGAATATCTAGAGATAAGGTCATCCCCCCTCTTCCTGACAACCTTACAATGAACACCTCCCTTACAAATGTCTTTTATAAATGGTAACTTTTACCATGTCTACTATTTCTTAAAATTAACCAGCCAAAAAGAATCCTTATGCCAAAGAGATATATTTTGGGGCAACAAATTCTGTTTCCCTACAGCTCCTAGACTACAAATATTTACAGCATGTTACTGTATTGAATACTACAGGCAACTGTAACACAATGGTAAGTATTTGTTAAATATGTTGCTCTGAGATGTTACAAGGCTAAGACATTGCTAGGCAACAGGAATTTTCCAGGTCCATTATAATCTTACTAGTGGCCCGGTGCACGAATGTGTGCACAATGGAAGGAAATTAATTAGAAGAAATATTTTAATATTGCTATTCGCCCTTTCTCTCTAATAGAAGTGTCAACAAAATTCATGATCGACAATGACAGATTGAAACACATGCATGCGATTGGTGCCAGCGAGAGCTTTATATGTATCGCGCATGCACGAGTCAACTTAGCCTTTCACAGATATAGAATAAACTTGCTTAATTAGACCTGCTTTCTGATTTAGCTACTTTTTCCAGCCCAGTGAAGCACCCTAACTTCTCTTTCAGGTAACTGTCAGCAACACAGCAGTAAATATCAACACAAAGCAGATTATTATTGTAGATCACGCAGGGAGAACAAAGGGTAAAATATTTAGCTGCAGCAGTGTTTGACTATATTCTGCACAGTGAGAAAACCTGAAGTCATTTTCAAGGTCCACCATTTCTTACTTCTTTTCAGCCAGGTCAAGTTTCTAAGCTTTGTAAATCTCCATTTTCTGGCTAATGGAAAGAAAATAGGATTTCACCAAGTCTCCTATCTACCCACTCCAGGACTTCTGTGAGGATCAAATGAGATGAGGCACAAGAAAACACTTCACAGGCATTTGGTGAAAGTGTAAAATGTTTCCACCTGGCTATAAAGCAAGTTGTGTACCTGAGCTGAAGAAACCGCAAGGAGGCTAGTCGCTAGGGAGAAGAAGCCGGACGTTGCTACGTGACATCATTACCCGGCACCCACAGCCACCTTTTCTGGGCAGGGCTGGGCTATGGGCCGCATTTTGCGTCATGGGGTCTCAGCAGCATTGGCTGTAATTTGGTGGGGTGTCACTCCGGGGTGGTGGCAGGGCCTGTGTTGGGGGAAGCCAAGTGTTGCTTTGTGGGCGCGAGGTCCATGGTACTGTTTCTCTGTAAATGGCCAGTACGTGTCATGGGAGCTCCTGCATTGAGCGCCTGCCTCCTGGTGGTCAGTGCATGTCATAGTCACCGTTTGGACAGCCGGACACTTAGCATATTAGCCTTTTACATATATAGATGGGCCCACCTTTGTATATGTCAGCGGTTCTCAACCTGTGGGTCGAGACCCCTTTTGCAGTCAAATGACCCTTTCATAGGGGTCGCCTAAGACCATCCTGCATATCAGATATTTACATTACGATTCATAACAGTAGCAAAATTACAGTTATGAAGTAGCAGCGAAAATAATTTTATGGTTGGGTCACAACATGAGGAACTGTAGTTAAAGGGCCAGAAGGTTGAGAACCACTGGTATAGGTGGTCCGTCACTGACCTAAACATCATAATGCAGTACATGACTGTACCTCTAGGCATATCATTTTCAAAGAACAGAAAATCAAAAATAAAGAAAAAATCCTGAAAGATGCCAGAGGAAAAGAACACTAAACCTATAGAGGGACAAAGATAAAACCTTCATCTACGTCTCTTCAGAAATCATTCAAGCAAGAAAAGAGTAAAATGAAATATTTAAAGTGTTGAGAGAAATAAGCCACCAACTTAGAGTTTTGTATCCTGCAAAATTATCCTTCAAAAGTGGAGAAAAAGACTTTCTCAGACAAATAAAAATTGAGGAATTTCTTGCCACTGGATCTACCTTGCAAAAAATGTTAAAAATTCTTTAGAGAGAAGGAAGAGAAGGAAAATAATGTAACAGAAAAATGGATCTACAAAAAAAAAAGGAAGATCATCAAAGAAGGAATAAGTGAAGGTAAAATAAAAACTTTCATTTTTCTTATTCTTAAATGATCTAACAGTTTGCTCAAAATAATAATAGCAACAATGTATTAAGTTATACCTTATGTGTAACGCTTATGAATGCTTATACTAGTGAAATGAATGACTGCAATAATACAAGAGATAGGAGAAACGAATAAGGATTATTTTGTTATTAATAAGGTGAACTCACACTACCTGTGAAGTGATATAGTGTTATTTGAAAGTGAACTTTGATTATTTATAAATGTATATAAAACTTTAGGGCAACCACAAAAAAAGTTTTTAAAAAAAATATGATTTTTTTTTTATAGATTTCAGAGAGAAAAGAAGAGGGAGAGAGAGGTAGAAACATCCATGATGAGAGAGATCACTGATTGGCTGGCTCCTGCACACCCCCTACTGGGGATCCAGCCCAAAACCCAGGCATGTGCCTTAACCAGGAATCAAACCCTGACCTCCTGATTCATAGGTCGATGCTCAACCACTGAGCCACAAAACTATAGACTTTAAAGTTTTAAAAAGTATAATTGATATGCTAAGTACAGAAAGAAAATGAAATCATAATTGGAAAAACAAAAGAGTGAAAGACAATAATTGAAACAAAGAACAATGACAATAGAAAAAAGTTACAAATATGGTAGATATTAACCCAACTCTATCAATAATCACTTTTAACATCAATGGTCTAAATGCACCAATTAAGAGAAATTTCAGAGTGGATGAAAACATACAACCCAACTATTTGTTGCCTACAAGAAACTCACGTTAAAACATAGAAACACATAGAGATTAAAAGTAAATGGATGGCCCTGGCAGGTGTGGCTATGTTGGTTGAATGTCATGCCATGCACTGAAAGGTTGCTGGTTCAATTCCCAGTCAGGGCACATGCCCAGGGTGTGGGCTCAATCCTCCAGTAGGGGGTGTGCAGGAGGCAGCTTATCAATGATTCTCTCTCATCACTGATATTTCTATCTCTTACTCCCTTCTCCTTTCCTCTCTGAAATCAATAAAAATATATTTTTAAAAAGAAAAGAGCTTATTTGCTCTTTATTAAAAAAAAAAAAAAAAGAAGAAAATATACCTGGTCAGTGTGGTTCAGTGGTTGAGCATTGACCCATGAACCAGGAGGTCACCAGATGGATTCCCAGTCAGGGCACATGCCCAGGATGCAGAATTGATCCCCAGTAGGGGGCATGCAGAAGGCAACTGATCGATATTTCCCTGTCTCACTGATCTCCCTTCTCCCTCTCCCTTCCACTCTCTCTAAAAATCAATAAAAATATATTGTTTTAAAAAAAGTAAATGGATAGGAATAAAAACCCATGCTAATACTAATAGAAAGCAGGAGTACTATATTAATTTCAGACAAAGCAGACGTCAAAGTAAGAAAAGTAATCAGAGATGAAGAAGGGCATTACATATTGATAAAATTATATTTATGTAAATATAAATTCTTCAAGACATAACAATTCTTAATATGTATGCCCCTAACAACAGAATCAAACCATTAAGGCAAAAACTGATACAAGTGCAAGGAAAAATAGATGAATCCACTATTATAGTTGGAGACCTCAATAATCCTCCCTCAGAAATAGACAGATCCAGCGGACAAAAAAAATCAGTAAGCACATAGTTAAACTCAACAACACCATCAATCAACTGGATATAATAGACATCTATAGGCTACTTCATCCAACAACAGAATACACATTTTTCTCAAACTCACCAAAATAGATTAGACTAGACCATAAAACATACCTTAACAAATTTAAAAGAGTAAAAATCACATGTCTCTTCTCTCAGATAATAATGGAATAAAACTAGAAATCAATAATAGGCTCTAGCCAGTTGCTCAGTGGTTAGAGCATCAACCCACGGACTGAGGGATTGTAGGTTCGATTCCAGTCAAGGGCACCTACCTCATATCTTGGTTGCAGACTCAATCCCTGGCCCTGGTTGGGGAGGGTGTGGAGGCAACCAATCAATATGTCTCTCTCACACTAATATTTCTCTCTGTTCCTCCCTCTCTCTTCCACTCTCTCTAAAAATCAATGGAAAAATATCCTCAATGAGGTGCCGGGGACCAATTCCAGCATGTCGTAATTTCAAGAGTTCCATCAAAAGGTTGATGAAACTTGGGGACTCAACAGGGTTGAGTCACACATGTAGTCACCTGTTGGGAATGGCTGAAGGCATTTCCCCAAACCTGAATAGGAAACTGATTGTGGCTGCCAGATAATTAAAGAGCATCTTAATCTACATGTTATTGCCTCCTACTGACCAAACACCTGAACAGCCATAGGCTATTCCCCAAACTGACAATGCTTCTGTGCCCTTTGAAACCTTACCCTTTGACGTGTATTATCTCCACCTTGCCTTAGGACAAATTGTGTTAATAAAAGCAAGGGTCCTAGACAAGGAGGGAGTCTTCAGTTCCTTTAGCTGACCCCCAATGCCTTTCAAAATTATATCTCGTCTCCGGACTCTTTATTAGTCCCTGGACTCTTTAATCTACACATCAGCCTTTTCCAGATTCCTGAACCCTTCTTGATGCTGGGACAAGAACCCCGGCAATGAGGATTAATTAAAAAAAGAAAAAGAAATCAATAACAAAAAGATAACTGGAAAATCCCAAAATATGTGGAAATTAAACAACAAACACACTTCTAAATAACTCATGAGACAAAGAACATAGTACTTCAAGAGAAATTTTAAAGTATTTTGAAGTAAATGAAAATGAAAACACAACTTATCAAAATTTGTGGGAAGCAGTGAAAGCAGTGCTTGAAAAGAAATGTATAGCATTGAATGCAAATATTAGAAAACAAAAAAGATCTGAATTCAATCTAAATTTCCATCTTAGGAAACTAGAAAAAGAAGAACAAATTAAATCAAAGAAAGCATAATAAAAGGAATAATAAAAATTAGAGCAGAAATTAATGAAAGTGAAAACATAAATCAACAAAACCAAAAGTTGGTTATTTGAAAAGATTGAGAAAATCAGTAAGCTTCCAAGGTAACTAAGAAAAAAAGAGAAAGGACACAAATTGTAATTTTGGAAATGAAAGAAGGGACATGCCTAAAGGTCCCACTGATATTGAAAAGATAGATAATGGCGGGGGGGGGGGGGGGGAGAAGGGGAAACAGATAATAAAGTGCTACTATGAATAACTCTATGTCCCACGAATTTGATAACCTAGATGAAATGGACCAATTCTGTAAAACACCCAATTTGCCAAAACTCACACATGAAGACACAGACAATATAAACAGGCCTATAGTATTTAGTATAGAAACTTGGATTCCTCTTTCTTTATAAAAGTTCTTCCTATCTATGATGTTCATTCCTGCCATTATCTCTGAAGGCATCCAGATTGTTTTGACTCCTCTGACGCTTAGGTTTTTTCCAAAAGAGGTCTTCCCTTAATTCCTCTCCTTAAATTTAACTTAATTTCTCTTATTATGTTGGCTTCTCTATTTCTTTAGACACAAACAGAATTTGAGATTGAAAGGGTGAGGGCTATGCCCTCCATCTTACCCCGTATCCTCCATGTTGGGGCAGGAGCCATGTGCTCAGACCCCTTCTTCCCGGAAGCCCAGGCCTCTGCTGGCCACGCCCGGGATTTCTTTAAACTAACCAATGACAGTCGAGGGATGTGCGCGCCATAAGAATTACCGCATCCTATGTAACAAGACCCGGCTTGAGCCTGGCCAATCGGCAGGGCCCACAGTCCCCTCACTCCACCCCCTATTAAAACCCTGGTTTTTCTCACAGCGGTCGCTCCTCCCCCCTTCTTGCCGTTGGGTCAGAGGGGGCTGGGAGCCAGACCCGGGTCTGTAATAATAATAAAGGACTCTCTGCTTTTGCATCGGACTTGGCTGGCTCCCTGTTGGTCTGTGGGGATCTTGAAATCTGGGCATAACAGAGATCATTTCCTATAGTTTTCATGTACCTTCAGAATACAAAGTTATTGTTGTATGGAAGATGGCCAAGCAGATTTTAGAAAGGTAGGCATGTAATATTGGGAATTCAAACAACTAAATAAGAGAGCATATATAAAGGTTAAAAAATGCTAGTCTAGTAAATTAAAAAATACAATGTGTACAAGTAGAAAAGATTCTCACATGAGTGGTCTGACGAGATGTTGTGTGGAACCAAAACAAAGTCATCCGTGTCACAAGAAGAGTTCTTGCTACTAGTACTGGCAGAATCTTTGGACACTTGTAGATAGTTGGGAGGACCCAATGGTGGGGAGGATAGGTTTTCTTCCTGAATATGCTGCATATCTGCAAGGGACTAAAATTAACAACGTAAAGTTAACACTGGCCTAATAATAAAGTGCAAGTCAGAACAGGCATTACAATAAAGAGTTGGTGTTTTGTTTTTTTTCATTCAATTAGGCATAAAGTTCAATTCCATCTAAAATTTCAATAAATCTCTTTGGAAATCTTTGCCTTCAAAAAGCACAGTTTTTAATCTCTTTGCATAAAGACTTCTTAAATGTTTTCCAAAAGTGATACTTAAAAATATATCATGCTGCCCTAGCCGGTTTGGCTCAGTGATAGAGCGTCAGCCTGGGGACTGAAGAGTCCCGGGTTCGATTCCGGTCAAGGGCACATGCCCGGGTTGCGGGCTCGACCCCCAGTAGGGGGCGTGCAAGAGGCAGCCAATCAATGATTCCCTCTCATCACTGATGTTTCTATCTCTCTATCCCTCTCCCTTCCTCTTTGAAATATATATATATATATATTATGCCATTTAGCACATGTACCTGTATGCCTCACCTACAAGTTTTATAATGAGTCTGTACCATCCCAACATCCTGTTTCAGCTCATTGCCTAGCAAAGCAGATACTCAATAACTGTTTACTTAACAACTGCAATAAACTGTCCAGGGACTTTAATGGCATCTTGCAAGCACACACAGTTTTAAATCTCCAAATGCAAAAAACACTGTAAACGGGAAAGCAGACCATATTATGCAAAAATGTAAACAAACCAATAAGGATAACTGCATTTCAGCCGAGAGATGTATTTACACTCACAAAAAGAAAGATTTGGAAAACCTTCAAGGTATGGGTGCACTTCTTTTGCTTTCCTTTGTTAGGGGGAGGAGTTGGTCTGTGGGAGATGGGACAGCAAGGGAAGAAAACATATGAATATATATAAACAAATACTCAGGTGTAAGTAGCTCTTTGCACCTTTTGGCACTTGCCTAGTTCAAGGTCTCTAGTGACAACTCTAATTGAATGTCTTGATTATGCAATGGTTTTCTAAAACATCGAAATGCATGAGTTATTATGTATTTAGTCCCTATTACAGTTAGCCTTTGTTTCTATTTAAGAAGAGAAAAAATACTTTGTAATGCTCTTTAAATTCATTGCTGGTGCTTCTTTGAAAGTTACTGTGCAATGAAATCTGTCTCAAATCTCCTTATCTCTTCTTTTTGTGTGTGATGCACACTTGATATAAAACCTCATTACTTTTTTTAAAAATATGTTTTTATTGATTTCAAAGAGAGGAAGGAAGAGGGACGGAGAGATTGAAACATCAATGATGAGATACAAACATTGATCGGCTACCTCCTGCAAGCCCCCTACTGGGGATTGAGCCACAACCGGGGCATGTGTCCTGACCAGGAATCGAACTGTGACCTTCTGGTTCATGGGTCAACGCTCAACCACTGAGCCTCTCTGTCCGGGCCTCCTTATTACTTTTTGAAGATAATTTATATCTCAAGGAAGGTAAGACAGAAGGACTAACTATTCTGAACATCAACCATAGGCTGGACACTGTGAAGAGCTTTCCTTAACTTCAGTCCCATTATGGAATCCATTCCATCTTTAAATAAACAGAACTCAGGTCAGGATTTGCCCAAAATCACACAACTAGAAGCAATTGAGTTGAGATGTTATCCAAAGTATATCCACAACGTCTTTCTAGCGGTTTAGGCAGAAACTTTCTGAATTTCTTCCTCTGCTATTTATTTTTTTCTAAATATATTTTATTGATATTTTACAGAGAGGAAGGGAGAGGGATAGAGAGTTAGAAACATCGATGAGAGAGAAACATCGATCAGCTGCCTCCTGCACACCCCCTACTGGGGATGTGCCCGCAACCAAGGTACATGCCCTTGACTGGAATCGAACCTGGGACCCTTCAGTCTGCAGGCCATCGCTCTATCCACTGAGCCAAACCGGTTAGGGCTTCCTCTGCTATTTATAAAATTATTTGCATCCACAGCCGTCTTGGTGAAAGAGATGCTTCTCCTTGTTCAAAGCTAATCTCTCCACCATCTGTGTTCCAATTTCATTCTCCCCACCTCTTCAAGCAACTTCCCTTTCTCTGACACTTCTACCCTCTGCACATAAACATGTTTCATTTTCTCAGATCTCAAATCCCTGAAACCCTTTCAATTACCATCTTCTCTTAACATTTCTTGAAATTATCAATCTTTACTGACTCAAATTCCTCACTTCCCGTGTACCCCTAAACCAACCATAATCCACTTTCTGCCTTCAATGCTCGAATAAAATTGCCTTTATTAAGTTTACCAGTAACAACCACTGCCTACTCCTTAAGTTCCTTGAATTCTTTGCTGCAACTGAACTGCAGACCGTTCCTTTCTTGACACTCTACCCCCTCATTCAGTAACCCTGCTCTCTCTTGCTTTTCCTACTCCTCTCTTGTGAGTGCCTGCTTCTCACTTGCCCCTTAGGAGAGAGGAGTACAGAATTCCCCCAGGTGCCACCCTGCTCCTCTACTCCTCACGTGCTTTAGACTTACCCCGTCACCATGCTACCCTACCTTCAAGCACCACTTACATAATGAGGGCTCCGCAGCGCAGGTTCTCTCCAATGAGCTCTAGCCCCCCTGCTACTTGCCTGCACAATGCGAATTCATCGCTTTTGTACTCCCAAGCATTCCTCCCCAGGCTCCCTTACCGAGTACCTTCACCATCATCCCTTTATCCACTGCCTTTAAGGTCCCCCTCTTCCTTAAATCCCAAGTTCAAGCATCTCCAAGCTCTGCAAACTCATTACCTTTCTCCCACCCGCTTTCCATCCCCTTCTCCTTTTCTTACTGCTGCCTTAGTTCAGATCCTTATTCTTTTTTTTCCTTTTAATACATTTTTATTGATTTCAGAGAGGAAGGGAGAGGGAAGGAAAGAAACATCAATGATGAGAGAGAATCATGGATCAGCTGTCTCCTGCACGCCCCCTACTGGGAATAGAGCCTGAAACCCAGGCATGTGCCCTGTCTGGGAATCAGAGCGTGACCTCCTGGTTCACAGGTCGATGCTCAACTACTGAGCAACGCCAAAAAAAAAACAAAAACAAAAAAGCTGCAATAGTCTCGGGTTGTTCTCTTTCCTCCAGTGGAGAGACCTCTCTACTTGTCTCCAGGCTGGTCCTCCACCTGCTTTTAGAAGCATCTAGCTTAAAAAAGAAGAATCTAGCTAAAACACACAATGGATCCTATCATACCTCCATATAAAATCATTCAAATACCTCGAATAGCTTTAAGGGTAAACTTGAACTCCTTAGCAATGCCTAAATTCTTTCAAGGTACAGCTTCTCCCTATCCCTTTAACGTGATTTTCCCTTCACCAATGCTCTTTATACCCACCAGACTGGACTGCTTAGAAGACTTGTCCAAGAGTACTTCCTGCAATGATGAAAAAGTTCCATATCTAAGCTGTCCAGTATGGCAGCAACTAGCTATATATGACTACTGAGCACTTGAAATGTGGCTAGTGTGACTAAGAAACTCATTTTTAAATTTTACTTAGTTCAAACCAATCCTATATAATAAAAGGGTAATATGCAAATTGACCCTAACAGCAGAACGACTGGGAATGACTGGTCACTATGATACACACTGACCACCAGGGG
>NW_005871403.1:901667-924835 GCF_000147115.1 Myotis lucifugus | reverse complement strand
CTCCCACCAAGGGCTGCTCATCCACAAGCAAGGTTGACAGCTGCCAGTACAGCGGTGGCAGTCGGGAGCCCTCTCCGGCTCTTCAGCAAGTGCTAGGGATGTCCGACTGCAGCTTAGCCCCTTTACTCCGCTGGCAAGTGGACATCCCCTCCGAGGGCTCCCGGGGCGCCCAGAGAGATGTCTGACTGCCAGCTTAGGCCCACTCCCTGGGGGGGGAGTGGGCCTAAGCCAGCAGGTGGTCATCCCCCAAGGGGCCCCAGACTGCGAGAGGACACAGGCCGAGCTGAGGGACTCCCCCGAGTGCACAAGTTTTTGTGCACCGGGCCTCTAGTTTGAATATAAGTGGCCATGGAGGGCAACAGAGTTCCTTCAGTGGGCTGTGCTTCCGTGACTTCGTGAATGAAGATTTCTCTGACTACAATACTATTCTTTTACTAACTCACCTTGCTAACTCTTCCTTCAAATCTCAGCTCAATGCCCTCTTCTGAGCAGCCTTCCTTAGTTCTTGGTCTGATCTCATGCCCCTCATCCACATTCCCACAGGCAATAAAGACATAGACAGGCCTGCTTCTAATAGTGATTGATCAGCCTGCCTCTTCTCCACACAATTAAAACTCCTTACTGTCATATCATTCATCAGTATCAATCAGGACCTCACACAAAGCAGGCTTTTAGTAAATGAATAAAACTAAACAATACATATTAAAGAGATATCATCTAAAGAGCATTTAATCTATAGCCATGTGAAAGTAAAAAAAAAAAAAAAAAAAAAGAATGTGCACACTTGTGTGCATTAACCCTGAGTAAGAATCTACTCCAGTCATAGGAAGGGAGAGAACGCATGTATGAAATCATCTTACTTTTGGCAGATTATGTTAAAAACCAATCAAACCTGCCATTTTCTAATCTCACCAACTGGAAATTATAGACATTCCTTCATTCCTTTTATTCTCCAGCTTCCCTTTTTATTGTCACTTTAAGCGTGAGCTTTCCATAAAGGCCTTCTAAAAATGGGTTCCCTCTGAATATGCCCCCTCTCCCCTGTGCCTCTTCACTCCCGTCAGTGCTCTGTCCTCTCTTCCCCAGCAGCCCAAAGCCTCGCTCCTGTGTTGCTCTGCTTTTCAATGCTACCTACCCAGCAGAAACACCACCATGCTCTCGCCAGTCAAAGCCATTTCCAGCTCAACATCCTTCCCACTGGCCTCTTCCTCAACCCTTAGTTATTCTACCACCCACAGGCTCCGTTACTCCTGCTCCCACAGATGCGTCCTGTTTCCTTTTTCTAGCATAAACTTTGCTTTCTGTATTATGTGTCATGTGTATCACATATATTACTTCATAGCTACAGCTTATCAAGTACTCACTATGCCAGGCACCCTGCACATATTACCCACGTTGCCTTTATGCAAAGGTTAATTAGGCCTACCTTACAGTTACAGAAGCCGGGCTCAGCTCTGGACCTGACTGGCCCAAAGTCACGAATGAGCAGGCGGCCACAGCACAGGCCAGTTATGACGACTCCAAACAAAGCCTACGGTCTTTCCACGGCAATACCCTCCCTCCCCACTTATCCCGTCACTCCAAATCCAGGGCTTGTCGTTCTTTAACTCGTGGGAATATGACAAAGTCTTGTTCGCCCACCTGCTTGTTCTATTCCGCTTGAGTCTGCAGGGCTTTGAGAAGGATGTTTGCCATACGCTGACTAGCATCCCGTTAGCTAAGGGTTCTTAGGTTTCCCAGGAAAATAACAATAGCAGTTGCCCTTCCTAACTATTTATTGTGTGTCAAGCACTGCAGCAAGTGCTTTTGCTCATTTCTCCTTTTAAAACCCCATGAAGGAGGAAAATTATACTCACTTTACATATGAGAAACCAGTTTAGAGAGATTACATCCTTTGTCCTAGTTAGTATGGCAAGCAAGGGTTATGAAGCTCCCGAGCCCCATACTTTTAGACCTCTGAGTGGCCTCAACCAGCTAATCATACAAGCACCTCCTTTTATGGCTCCCCACCCTCCTGCCAGCAGAGTTGAAGAAATTCATGGGACCAGGCTAACCTGGAACATACAATAGCTGACACAAGAGCCCTTGGACCTTCTGCTTGCAGAAAATCCTCAAGGTCACCACCCTCCCAGGCTGCAACAGAGATCTGGGGAAGGGCCGGTCTGGGAAAATACCGAAGAGGGTAAAGGAAGGCCTTGGGAGTGGAGAGGAAGCAGCAGTGACCAGAGTGAGCAGTTCTCAGGGTCAGGAAGGAGCACAGAGGGGAGGGAAGAAAGCCCTGAAGAAATGGCTTGGGAACCTCAGCAGAAAGAAGAGGCTGGAGTGGACCAACCCTGCAGGGCCAGTGACCACAACTAAGGGAGCCCAAGTCAGTGACGGACTCCAGGGTGGCTCCTCCACACGGGCATTCCATGCATAGTAACTATCCAAACTGTTCACGACATTCAGATAAAATAAGTCTTATTAATTCCTATCCGCCAGGATTTAAGTAAGAAGCTCTCTCGGTTTGCAAGTATCATCCTTCCCAACCCCAAGGGCATGCAGAGACCAGAGTAACACTCAATATTCAGAGGAAAACAGCCAGAAGATAAAACTTCTTGCTGAGGTTAAAAAAGGGTGGAGATCAAAAGCTAGATCCATTTGACCTAAGCCTCGGCTGCAGGCAAACACTACATATAAAAAGCATACCTACAGTGTAGTCACAGGCTCCATCAGTGAACAGACAGCAGCACAACTGCAAGTATTTTAATAAAACCAGAACTCACTGGTGGAGAGGCAAAGCGACAAGGTGGAGAGCTGCCGCAGGCGCTTCCCAAGGCAGAGCCAGCACACAGGGGCACGGGGACGGGGCAGGCTGTCAGAAAAACACAGGAGAGGAGGAACACCACTTTGTAGTTCAACCACATGACTCGACTAACAGAAAAACCTGTCAAAACTGCTACAGGTTTGTGTTGACCAAAAATTCACATTAACCTACTTGTTAAATGCAGCGACAACTAAAACTATTTCAATTTGGCTTTAGAAGTAAAAAACAGAACTGTTATGAAATAAACACAACTACAGGTATTTAAAAAAAGGTCAATGAAATCTTGAAAAACACAAGAAAAAATTAATTTTGTAATACAAAATACTAATGTTTTCCTTAAGCTTGCATTCTCTCCTTAGTAAAAATGCAAAAAGTGGGTACTCACATTTTTTTACTGGAACTTGCTCAAGAAAAGGATGGCTAAAAAACGCTTCTGTAATGAGAAATGAGAACACAACCTTACTCAGCCGTTGACTAGCAAATAGGTTAATCTTGTTGATGTAGTAAACATAGAGATCATAAACAATTATTAACTCATTTATGTTGCCTCCATTTCCTTTAAATGTAAAAGCATATTATATTTCTAAATCAAAATTATCAAATTATACATAATTCTTAATCAATGAAACTATTAAAATAATTGTGAATTTTCAAAACATCCATTACCAACACAGCACACCCTGAGGCACTGAGGCAGCCGCTTTCCGGTGTGTGTTCTCAGCAGACCAGCCAGGAGCACTGGGCTGCGACCAGCCCTTCCTCGCATCTTTTGACCTATGGCTGTTCACTGTCCTAAGAGAAAATCTAGGTAGCTGATTTGTACACTAAATTCTATCCTTCTATCCCAGAAGTAGTCCTGCAGCTGGTTTCAAAAAAATATTTTTTTAACTATTTAAAAAATATATTAATTTGATTTAATTTCTTCACTATCCACCAAGAATAAAAGCTACACAATAAGCC
The DNA here is from genome assembly GCF_000147115.1 of Myotis lucifugus. Classification (NCBI taxonomy): domain Eukaryota; kingdom Metazoa; phylum Chordata; class Mammalia; order Chiroptera; family Vespertilionidae; genus Myotis; species Myotis lucifugus. Next base: position 921,069 of record NW_005871403.1, on the reverse strand, counting down.
TGATAATAAAAGATAGTAAGTAGCTCAGCCAGTGTTGCTCAGTGGTTAAGGATCAAACTATGAACCAGGAGGTCAGGGTTCGATTCCCGCGCCTAAGCCGGCAGTCAGACATCCCTCTGGCAGTCTGGGGATCTCGCAGTCGGGGACCCCTCGCTCATTACTGCCCGCCTACAGCGGAGGCAGGAGAGGCTCCCGCCACCGCTGCTGCACTCACTAGCCGTGAGCCCGGCTTCTGGCTGAGCGGCGCTCCCCTTGTTGGAGCATGCTGACCACCAGGGGGGCAGTTCCTGCGTTGAGCATCTGCCCCCTGGTGGTCAGTGTGCATAATAGCAACCGGTAGTTCTGCAGTTCAGTCAATTTGCATATTAGGGTTTTACTACATAGGATAGGATTACTACAGAAAAAATAACAAACACATTTTTTTCCTAAAAAATTTAAAGATTAGAGTTAACTTGATAAGCATCTTCATTAAACATGTTTTATGGGTTTTTTGGTCTGTCATTTTGGAGTCTTGCTATTTTACATAAGATTGATAAGAACAAGTTAACAAACTATCCCCCAAACAGTTTCAAGGGTAAATGTTCTCTCAAAACCTTTAAAAACTACATAATCCCTATAATATTAAGCACTCTAAGTTCTTTTATTAAGTGGTAAAATAGTATATGAAGATACACTGTGATATATTAAAGTACTGAGGGGGAAATTTTTAGCTTTAATGCTTATATTATAAAAGAAGAAAGGTTCAAAATCAATGATAGTAGCTTCCACCTTAAGCATCTAAAATTCTGAGATAGCCCGGCCAACGTGGCTCAGTGGTTCAGTGTCGACCTATGAACCAGGAGGTCACAGTTCGATTCCTGATCAAGGCACATGCATGGGTTGTGGGCTTCATCCCCAGTGTGGGGCATGCAGGAGGTAGCTGATCAATGATACTCTCTCATCATTGGTGTTTCTATCTCTCTCCCCCTCTCCCTTCCTCTCTGAAATCAATAAAAATATATTTTAAAAAATAAAATAAAATCCTGAGACAGGCAGTGGCCTCTAAGGCCCCACAGCCCACTCCCACAATGCACGCTGGAGCTCAGCTACCGCGGAGCACAAGCACCAGGGCCGCCATGAGGAGGTGCAGCCCTGGGCCCTAAACCTCATTCTTTGAAGTTAGGAACTTTTCTGCCAGGATTCTGGGGTGTTTCTCCTCCATTCCTTCTTCCAGATCTTTTCCCAAATAGTTCACCAGCCTCAACCTCTCCCCTCTGATATCCAGGTGCCTGTGACATCTGTACTTAGATACCAAATGGCCATCTTAAATTTAACATGTCCCACCTAAACCCTAATCTTGCCCCCACACCTGCTCTAGCCACACACTTTTTCCCAACCTTGTAACTGACAGCTCCATCCTTCCAGCTGCTCACGCCACAAACCTGGGAGTCGTCTTTAAGTCTTCTCTTTCTCTCACACCCCACATCCAATCCATCCAGAAATGCAGTGCCTCTACCTCCAAAAAGATCCAGAATGCACCACTTTCTTCCCACCTCCCTTGCTTTTGCCGAAGTCTAAGCTGCTTCATCTCTTACATGGTGGCTCTCTGGTCTCCTTGAGTCTGCCAGTCTCCTCCTGCCTCCTCACCCCCAGCCCCCACCACAGGCTGTTCTCACCAAGCACCAAACCGGTCCTTTTCACATTAGTCAGATCCAATTCCAATCGTTCCTCTGCTCGAAACCCTCCAATGGCTCCCCATTACACTTTAAGCAAAAGCCCAAGTCTTTATACGACCTTCCCAGCTCAGGGCAGTGGTATGGCTACTCACTCTGCCTGAAAAGCTCTCCCAGAGACACCCACATGGCACACACACGTCAATCCAGTCTTTATTCCAATGTCACTTTCTCAGAAAGGTCTTCACTGACTACCTTAAAATTTTAATCCCCACCCACCCTCATTTCTCTTCCTTCTTTTAGTTTTTTCACAGTACTCATCACTTCCTAATAAAGCAAGGAATTAGAGTTATAATTTGTTTGTGTCTCTCCCCCACTAGAATATATGAATCATGAGGGCAGGGATTTTGTTTATTACTCTATCCCCCATACTAAAACATAGCAGGCACTCAATAAATATTTACAAAGTAAGTGAAAGAAAGAGAGAAATAGAAAGAAAAGTGAAACTGACTTTAATTTTCTTCTGAAACCTCTATATTGTCTTTTAAAAAAATCTTTTCAGAATATACAAATAAAATCAGAAAGCATGAGAAAATTGAAAATATTACTTACCAAAGTCCATTCTATCTTTTTGGTTTTTCTGAAGCAAACCCAGAAGAAGATTAGCCAAATAAGGGGATGTTTCTCTGGGGATGCTGAGGGAAAGGGGGAAAAAACACACAACCTAAGTGGTGAGTTTATATACTACATTAACTACGCGACTTTTGCCTTAAATGTGATAAACAAAAATGTATATGCGATTTCACAAACACTACATCTCATACCAATACCATAGTAAAGCCTCAGTCCTCAAAGGAAAAAAAACATACAATAAGGAACTGCCTTTGAGAATGATGCCTGTTATGTGCTCACTCCTGTGGAATGCTGGAATATCCACATGAAGAAAGCACTTCACAAGCAAAGGCAATCTTGAGTTTTAACACAACTGCAACCTGGGACTAACAGTTACTATAGAGTTCTCTATTAAAAAAAGAGCTACCTCCAATTCGTTCTGGAAAAGGCAGAGCTTAATAAACACAAGTGAGAAATAATACAGCTTCCTGAAATCCAACAAGAAAAAGACAAGGCAACTGAAAAAGGAATAGTAGGAATATGCAATTCACAGAATAAAACTACAAAAAGGACAGTAAACAAATAAAAAAGAGTCAACCTTACTAAGACAGAGAATAATGCCAAGTAAGCTCTAGCGCTCCGTCCTTCCCATTGGTGAGTCAGCGGTCTGACGGCACCCGCCTGGGTAAGTGTGGGGGAGGCGCCCTCTGTGCTCTATAAGCAAGGAGCAGCCAATCGGGAGAGCTACCTTCAGTCCAGCAGGTCCACTTTAGGGCTCCATCCGAAAGAAACGCACAAATGTATGTACACTCTCCCTCCTTGTGCCCCCCACTGATGCCTATTTGTAGTAACCAGAAAAAAAAAACAAGCATCTGATCAAACAAAACCTGATATTATATATAACTATGATACTCTGTGTAGCCATTTTAAAGAATGCAGTAGTTGCTGAACAATGTCTATGTTACACTGTAGAGTAGAAAAAGTTGCAGGACAATTTGCAAAATATGATGGAATTTGTATTGAACTATACATGTGTATATAAATATATATATATACACTAGAGGCCCGGTGCACAAAAATTTGTGCACTGGGGGGTGGGGGGAATCCCCCCAGCCCGGCCTGTACCCTCTCGCAGTCTGGGACCCCTCGGGAGATAACGACCTGCTGGCTTAGGCCTGCTCCCGGGTGGCAGAGGGCAGGCCCAATCCCTAAGTGCAGCCCCTGGTCAGGCTCAGAGCAGGGCCGATTGGGGAGTTGGGGCACCGCCCCCTGTCATGCACAGAGCAGGGCGGATCGGGAGGTTGCGATGCCACCCTCAGTCACGCTCAGGGTAGGGCCGATTGGGGGGTTGGGGCACCGCCCCCTGTCACACTCAAGGCAGGGTCGATGGGGAGGTTGCGGCGCCACCCCCTGTCACGCACAGAGCAGGGCTGATCAGGGGGTTGGGGCGCTGCCCCGTCACTCACAGAGCAGGGCCAATCAGGGGGTTGGGGCGCTGCCCCGTCACTCACAGAGCAGGGCCCATCAGGGGGGTTGGGGCGCTGCCCCCTGTCACTCACAGAGTAGGGCCGATCAGGGGGTTGAGGGGCTCCGTACCCTGTCACGCACAGAGCAGGGCCAATCAGGGGGTTGGGGCGCTGCCCCCTGTCACTCACAGAGCAGGGCCCATCAGGGGGTTGGGGCGCTGCTCCGTCACTCACAGAGCAGGGCCCATCAGGGGGGTTGGGGCTCCGTACCCTGTCATGCACAGAGCAGGGCCCATCAGGGGGTTGGTGAGGAGCTCCCCGTCACTCACAGAGTAGGGCCGATAGGGGAGTTGGGGCACCGCCCCCTGTCACACACAGAGCAGGGCGGATCAAGGGGTTGGGGTGCTGCACCCTGTCACACTCAGGGCAGGGCCAATGGGGAGGTTATGGCTCTACCCTGTCACACACAGAGCAAAGCCCGTGGAGGGGGGTTGGGGCGCCACCCTCTATTACCCACAGAGCAGGGCCGATCAGGGGGTTGGGGCACCGCCACTGTCACATTCAGGGCAGGGCCGATGGAGAGGTTATGGCTCTACCCTGTCACACACAGAGCAGGGCCCGTGGGGAGGGGGGGGGTGGGGCGCCGCACCCTGTCACACACAGTGCAGGGCCGATCAGGGGGTTGGTGCGCCACACCCTGTCAAACACAGAGCCGCAGGGCAATCAGGGGATTGGGGAGCTCCCCCCTATCAGGCACAGAGCAGGGCTGATCAGGGGGTTGGGGTGCCTTCCCCTGTCAGGAACAGAGCAGGGCGGATAGGGAGGTTGTGGCCCCGCCCCCTGTCACACACAGAGCCGCAGGGCAATCAGGGGGTTTGGGCGCTGCCCCCTGTCACGCTGATCCCGGTGCCGGGAGCCTCGCTGCTCCGCTGATCCCGGTGCCGGGAGGCATATTACCCTTTTACTATATAGGATAGAAGCCTGGTGCACGGGTGGGGGCCGGCTGGTTTGCCCTGAAGGGTGTCCTGGATCAGGGTGGGGGTCCCCACTGGGGTGCCTGGCCAGGCTGGCTGAGGGGCTGAGGGCTGTTTTCCGGCTGGCAGGTGACTAAAAGCTCCCAACCGCTCCTTGTTTTCTTTTTTTTTTTTTTTTTATTCTGGGCCAGCTTTAGCTCTGAGGCCTCGCTGCTGAAAACATCGATACAATGTTGCGGTCGGGGGCTGACTGAAAGCCAGTTTCTGGGGTTTTGTTTAGCTTCTTATTTGCAACATAGTACATAGTTGCTTAGAGTTGCAGCTGAGAGGCCAGCAAGTTAGGCGGGGAACGTTGGAGTCCGCTGTCACTGGAGGAAGCAAGCCTCCCTGCTCGCTTCAGTGCATGGCTGCCGGCCGCCATCTTGGCTGACAGTTAATTTGCATAAGGATACGCTGATTAGCCAATGGGAAGGGTAGCGGTCGTACGCTAATTACCATGTTTCTCTTTTATTAGTGTAGATAAACAAGCATTCAAACGTGCAAAAGGAACTTGCACAAGAAAGATTTAGAAGGATACACAGCAAACTCTCATTATCCCTAGCAGGGGAAGGCCTAAGGGGAATTTATTTTCCACTTTATGTACATCTATTCTGATTGCATCTCCTTCCTCTCACAGAACAAATATAACTTCCATAGTTTTTCTTTTCTTTTTAAAATATGTTGTATTATTTTTTATATATATTTTTAAATTTTTTATTTCAGAGAGGAAGGGAGAGGGAGAGATAAAAAATGATGAGAGAGAGAACCATTGATCAGCTGCCTCCTGCACGCTCCCTATTGGGGATCGAGCCCACAACCCAGGCATGTGCCTTGACCAGAATCGAACGCAGGAACCAGCTAGTACTAAATATATTCTTATTGATTTCAGAAAAGGGAAAGGGAGAGAGAGAGAAACATCAATGATGAGAGAGAGATCCCATTCATCAGCAGCCTCCTGCATGCCCCCTTCTGGGGATTGAGCCCGCAACCTGGGCATGTGCCCTGACCAGGAATTAAACCAACTGACTGGTTCATAGGTCAATGCTCAACCACTGAGCCACACCAGCTGAGCAAAATATGTTTTATTGATTTCAGAGAGGAAGGGAGAGGCGGGGAGAGATAGAAACATCAATGATGACAGAGAAACATAGATCCGTTGCCTCCTGCATGCCCCACATGGGGGATCGAGCCTGCAACCCGGGCACATGCCCTGATCAGAATCAAACCGGAGACCTCTAGGTGCATGAGATGATGCTCAACCAACTGAGCCACAGAGGCCAGGCCCATAGTTTTTCTTTTAAATATATTTTTAAATATATATAAAAAAGAAAAATGATACAGCACTGCACAGGCACCTATGATGCACTAGTAATTTTCTAATTTCCTGTTATAACAAATGTTCTCATTGTCATTGACAAAAAAGGCTCAATAATGGCAATACATAAAACAGAAAGAGTTCAAATAAATAACATTGTATTAACAAAGAGTAAAGCTCAGTGTAATGAAAACATACCTAGGCATTAAGCTTCTGTGTTTTTCATAAAACATCCTTAAGTCTTGAGGACTATTGGCCTGTTTAAAAAAAAAAAGGTTTAATTTACTAAATAACAGGGGCAAAAATTCTAAAGCATTAAATGTGCTATGATTGTCACAGAAACGTGTGTTTACACATTTAATAATGAAGACTTTAGATAATGATTGATGTTTACATTCTTGCTATAGAACATAGATTCTGAACTTGGAAGCCATAGACTGCTGAACAAGCCATAGAGGCCACCAGGAACTTAATAAAAACTCTGAAATGATATGCAAATTCTACATATCTGGGCACTAAGGTCAAACACTCAAGAGGCCTGAAACTTAGAAAAGATTAAGAACCACTATTCTAGAGGTTAAGAACTAATGTTCATGGCCTATCCAACAGATACACTGTTACCTTGTAAAATCAGGGTGTATTTTAATCTTAAGACCTTCAAGGGATTCCAGGAAGAGAACTAAGAATCCCACTATTCTTCCGTCTCTCCACAGGAGCAAGCAGCACCCTCCCAGAAAGAGCTGCCCAATGAGTGAAGCTGCTTGTGCAGACAAACTGACTCTAAAAATTAACTGCCTGACCTGGCTGTGTCACTGAGTTTTAAATACCATCTTAGGCTAATAAATTCACTTTGATCCAGCATTCAGATTCAAAAAACCTCTATGCAATTATGCAATACGAACTCAAGAGGAATCATCATGATTACATTCTAGAGGGCCTCTTTTTGACAGGATGTTAGGGCAAAGGAGGAAAGGGAGACAGACTCAAAATAATTTCCATAAAACCTAAGCAACTAGCTCTCTGAGCCAGCAGTGATAGGTATAGCTATCTGGAGACAGTTTCCAGTGATATTCCCAGGCTAGCCGTAGCCCTACTTGGATTCCAAGACCCCAAAACCAGGCTAAGCAGGAAACGCTGACATCACAATTCATACCCACTAGTTTTCAATACCCTGGAAAACCTGTAACGAGTTCAGTCCAACTACAAAGGAAAGGCAGATAAAAAATTTAAAAAAACTGTTTTGGCTCACTACAGCAGTTTTTGCCTGTAACTAAATCAAAATAAATCACAAAGGAATCAAAAACACTGCTTTCAAAGTATTCTCCATTTTATAAGTCAAAGGCAAATGCAACATGAGAAGATCCCAAAACTGAGCACATAAGAAAAAGTCAGGATACCTGAAAAGGTGGTTTTCCAACGAGGCATTGGTATATCACTGTTCCTATGCTCCACAAGTCTGCCTTAGCATCATAATGTTGAGACATAATAACCTCAGGAGCCTGGGGTAAGAAAGTTCAAGAGAGAGCATTGTGTTATTTACATAATTAATATGCACATATTAATTAACTGGAAAACAAAACTAAAATAAACACAAAACATTGTAATATTTTCCTAATTAAAATGAAACTGTAATGAATACAGAATTACTTTCTTACACTGACATTTACTGGTAAGTCTCAAAAACAATGTTGCATGAAAAGAAGTTGTAGAAACAAGCATTTTTTATATATTATGAAATACAGTAAGAGTACTAAAATAATAATAAAGAAATACACACAGCAATTACAGGATAGAGGTTACTTCTGGGGGAGGAGAGGAGAAAAGTAGGAAATGGGAAAAGGGAGAGGTACAATAGAAACTTGGACCATCTCTGAAATAAACTTTCTAAAAAAGAAATCAAGGCAAACATGGCAAAATGTTAACTTTGCTAAATATAGATGGTAGGAACATGTGTTTGCTACACTATTCCTTTTTTTTCTGTCACTTGAAAGCTTTTAAAATAACAGAAAAACTGTACTACAAAACACAATAAAAATTATCTTAAAAACAAAAGCATTTATTTATCTGCTGCTTTGCTATAGCCATTTTCTCACCTCTCATTAGAATCTGCTTTTTAAAAATACCATCAATCAGGACAAGCATTAAACAGAAATGTGAAATATATTAAAGATAGTGAAATTTTATTTTCCAGGCATAACATTTTTATTGTCCCTTGTAAATTTCTTATTGAGTCAATTTCCTTTAAAAATCAGTTCAAGCACTATCTCTACCTTTAAAGCTATTAGCCCAAGGCCGGACTAATTTCATACTCAAGAAGTGCAAAATAATTTCTAAATTATATTAAGTTAAAAATTTTGTATATAAGCAGTAAAATTATGATCAAGAAAGTAAATCTAATGTAAATTTTTTTCAACTTTGATTATTAGTTCCCTTGATTTCAAAGTTGATTTTAGATGAGACAAAATCCTAATTAAAAGTAAATCCATTTTAAACTTAGAATTGAAACAGGTACGTTTATTTACTATGCAGGATAGTTCTAGGCGTAATACTTCACATTAGTTTAGAAGTTTCATAGCCTAACCCAGTGATGGCGAACCTATGACACGCGTGTCAGAGGTGACACGCAAACTCATTTTTTTGGTTGATTTTTCTTTGTTAAATGGCATTTAAACATATAAAATAAATATCAAAAATATAAATCTTTGTTTTACTATGGTTGCAAATATCAAAAAATTTCTATATGTGACACGACACCAGAGTTAAGTTAGGGTTTTTCAAAATGCTGACGTGCCGAGCTCAAAAGGTTCGCCATCACTGGCCTAACCCCATCAGACCTGGCAATATGCATATGAAAGAATAAAGAGGAAAGCTAAGATTGTTCGGCTTTAAATGTGACACTGAGTAAAAAATCTTCTACAATATAGGGATCTCATCAAGAGAGACAATATGCAAAAAATTAATGTATCCTACAGCTGAAGAGATGCCCCAAAAGGTGTTTTGTAAGTATTCCCAATATTACACATCAAGTATAGCATGACCATACTTCATCAATTTTTATTTTCAATTTAATCTAGGAGGAAATTTCTACAATAATTAATTTTTAATTTATTTTAAAATATTTTTTATTGATTGATTTTAGAGAGAAGGGAAGTGAGAGAAAGGGAGAGAGAAACATAAATGAAAGGTACAGTGATGGGTTGCCTGCTGCATACCCCCTACTGGGAATCAAGCCTGAAACCAGGCATGTGCCCTGACAGGAAAGGAACCTGTGACTTTTTGGTGCATAGGACTGCGTTCAACCAACTGAGCCACACTGGCCAGGGCAATAACTAATTAAAAAACAAAATTAAAACCAATGGGCAAAGATGACTAACTTTTACAGTCCACTGTGCTAAAGCAAAAGGTGTCTGTATTATAGCATTATCAGTAACATAATTAATGTTAGTGGCATAAATAACAATTCAGACTCTATAAAAACTGACATCCTACTTGGGAACAAACGTTATACTTACCATGCTATGGCTGTAAACACACAAGAACGCCGACACTCACTCACCATGTACATTGGGGATCCGCACAGTGTTGCAGCCATCATGTTACTATGTAGGTAACGAGCAAAACCAAAATCCGCTATTTCACAAAATAAAAAGAAGAAAAACAAATGATACTTTTGCTCACACTTAACACAGATCATATAATTCTTCAGGAGATAAGAGGGCACAAAAGAAATTAACAGCCATTGAATAAGACTGTTTACCAAAGAAAAAAGTAGCTACTTCAATTTTGACAAGCTAAGAAATAGTAGTAGTCAGCAACTGTACAAGTCAGTGCTCTGCCAGTTTTGTAACCAAGGAGAAAGCACCAAGCTTTGCAAGGGAAAACGCTAATTATAATACATAATTCATTAATATAGCTCTCATTAAATATCAATACCAGGTGTAGAATTTGAACAGTTTTTGTCCAGCAGATATCAGATAACATTAGAAAATTTTAAAATATTGCTAAGAAATTATTTTTCTAAAAACCATAAAAAAATTTTTAAAAAATCTAGCATTACAAACTGCTTCAAATAATTTTGAGATACAAGAGCACTAAAAAACCTGCCAAATAAGAAGTCTGAACTAAACGGTCTCTTAGATTTCTTATGTTAAAATCCCCTGAGTTGTAGAATTGGATTATGACTTTGCCACCAACAACTGCAGTACTTCAGCTTCCCTCGGACGAGAAGGAGCAGGATTTCCTGTTGGAATTCCTAACCTGAGCCCCCTGTCCAAAATTTAGCATATGCTGCCAATAATGTAAAGTGTTCACTATCTCATACCTCACTGAACTCAATAAAAACTTTCAAAGTGCATCAAAAAATCACTCATTCTCACAAAGCTGAACTATAATTATTTAAAAACACTGAGTCTCAAAAATGTTCTTTGCATGAAACACTGCACAGCCATTTACCTATTTTGATGCGAATACCACTGACACCGGACTTCCTGCGATTGGCGTATGACAGCAAGATGTTCTGTGGTTTGAGATCCCTGTGAATGATGCCTTTGCCGTGCAGAATCCGCATGGCAGCTGCAATCTGGTGCAGGAACACTCTGATGGTGTCTTCACTAAGAGTTCCTTTAGCTGGTAGGAAAGGAGTTGCATAAATATTTAACCACGAAAAATCAAATACCATCTGTACATGCCAGCAATAGACGTGATTTGCTAAGGAGACCATGGAAGAAACTGGATTCAAGTTTTCTCCCCTTTTTTTACTTTAGTAATTTAAGTCTCTGAAGAGATATCAAAAGTTTTAATTAGTTTGTTGTAAAGGGAACTGATTTACATTTGCATCTTGTTTTCACTGGTGTTTGTTTGTTTTTCCTTTCTCATTTCCCTCAATATAACAGGTGCTCAACAAATGTGAGTCCCCTCTACAAGTCAAAAAATAAGTTCTCCTTCATTTTAGTTAAATATCTGGGTCAATGTCCACATTTAATTCCAACCACTTTATGAGCACAGACTTAAAACAGGTGAACTCCTTGAATGGAGAGACGTGGCCATTACTGCCACTTAGACCTGTCAGGAGTCTGTGTTCCCACATCTGCCTCCTTTAACCTCCCTCCTGACTCACACTCCTGTCCCACCACAGGACCCTTCGTAACTAAAGACACCTTTTTTTTAAAATATATTTTACTGATTTTTTACAGAGAGGAAGGGAGAGAGAGAGAGAGTTAGAAACATCGATGAGAGAGAAACATCAGTCAGCTGCCTCCTGCACATCTCCCACTGGGGATGTGCCCGCAACCCAGGTACATGCCCTTGACCGGAATCGAACCCGGGACCTTTCAGTCCACAGGCCGACGCTCTATCCACTGAGCCAAACCGGTTTCGGCACTAAAGACACCTTTAAGAAGAAATGTTTTAACCTGTTTTCACTACTATAAAAAGGTAGCAGGAATGTTATTTTTGAGGTAGTCGTTATCCAGTAAGTAAACACTGCAGTGTTTCTGTATGTGCGCCGGACTGTGCAATGCTGAATGGACAGCTTGGTTTGGAGTCAGGGTGCCTTTGCTCAAATCCTAGCTCCTCACCTGCTTTCTGTGTGACCCTGGAGATTATCCCGCTGTGCCCACCCCGCATCCATAAAAAGCTGAAAATAGACCAACCATGTTGGATTTCTGTGACAATCAAACAGGACAGCACATTTAATAATGAAGACTTTAGATAAGTACATACTCAAATATAGTCAGTACACAAATATAAACTTCTTATTGCAACGAATCTAAAAGTCACAAGTAGCCCTGGCCAGGTAGCTCAGTTGGTTAGGCAGTGGTTCTCAACCTTCTGGCCCTTTAAATACACTTCCTCATGTTGTGACCCAACCATACAATTATTTTCGTTGCTACTTCATAACTGTAATGTTGCTACTGTTATGAATCGTAATGTAAATATCTGATATGCAGGATGGTCTTAGGCAACCACTGTGAAAGGGTCGTTCGACCGCCAAAGGGGTCGCGACCCACAGGTTGAGAACCGCTGCTCTAAATCATCCATACAACTCTAGAATATGTTCTATATAACCTTTCCATATGCAATTAAGATAAAGAAGCTAAAAATAACATTAACACTTGGAACAAATGAAATATTATGGTTTTAAAATCATCTTAAAGGCATGTTAAATGACACTTTGTATCTTTTTAACATCTTGAAATAAAATAAATCCCTTTGGTTTAAAAATTATGGAATACTGCCTGGCTCGGGTGGGTCTGTGGATAAGTGTCAACCCAGGAACCAAGAAGTCTCTGGTTCGATTCACGGTCAGGGCACACACCTGGGTTGTGGGCTTGATCTCCAGTGGGGGGCGTACAGGAGGCAGCCAATCAATTATGTTCCTTTCTCATCAATATTTTTTTTAAAATATATTTTATTGATTTTTTACAGAGAGGAAGGGAGAGGGATAGAGAGTTAGAAACATCGATGAGAGAGAAACATCGATCAGCTGCCTCCTGCACACCTCCCACTGGAGATGTACCTGCAACCAAGGTACATGCCCTTGACCGGAATTGAACCTGGGACCTTTCAGTCCACAGGCCAACGCTCTATCCACTGAGCCAAACCGGTCAGGGCCTCATCAATATTTCTATCTCTCTATCCCTCTCCCTCCCGCTCTCTCTCTAAAAATCAATAAAACATATTTGAAAAGTAAACCTCAATACACTTGTCTCTCAGTATCACTGGGGTGACCCCCTGCCAATAACAAAATCCATAGACCCTCAGGGCCTTTTATAACAATGTACACTGTTGGCACCCTGCATCTGTGGATTCCCAACCTCAGATCAAAAATACTATTTCCAGGGATCTGGTCAAGATGACAAAGTAGGTAAGCAGTGTGCTCATCTCTTCTCATGACCACATCAAAATTACACCTAGAGCCCTAGCCAATTTGGCTCAGTGGATGGAGCATCGGCCTGCGGACTGAAGGGTCCTGGGTTTGGTTCCGGTCAAGGGCACATGCCTGGTTGCGGGCTTGATCCCCAATGGAGAAAGTTTGGGTTTTTGTTGTTGTTGTTACTGTTAGGTTTCATTGCTCTACTGATGAAGTTCTCGCTGTTATTCCCATTCTCGTATTATATATAAATCACAGCCAGCCCTCATAATGACCTAAACAGTACCAAGTAGATGTGGTGGGGTCTTAAAATAGTTAGCATTTCTTTCAGATGATGATGATTTGCCCCAACAGTTTCTTATTTTAAAATACAGTACATTGGGAGACAGAGGGTGTGGGCCTTCTTTGGGGGAATACGGTTGAGCCCACGTTTCCCACAGAATAAAGGCAAGTGCTTAGTTACAATCCATAAAATAAAATCAGTTATTTACACAGTATTGCCATGAATATACACACATTTTAAATGCATATAATTATTTCATATTTCACAATAGGATTTTTTATTTTGTTACTCATTTTTTCATGTTTCATTATAACCTTTTAAAGATTCCTTTTATTTGTCACTAAAGGCCCGGCGCACGAAATTCATGTGCGGGTACGGTCTCTAGGCCTGGCCTGCAATCAGGGCCATCTTCCCCAGCTGCCCGCAGCCGGCCCCGCCCTCCACCCGCCACCCACCCCTGGTTCCCCATTCGCCATCAGGTGATCGAAGCCTGCCGGCCAGGGAAAGGGACCAAGAGGTGGTCAGTGTGCCTCATAGTGACTGGTCCAGCGTCGTTCTGCCATTAGGGTCAATTTGCATATTACCCTTTTATTATATAGAATGATTTTACCTTTTTCATTGCAAAATTGCCTACAGGCAATTGTTTATTTGGCAAAAATGTTTGGGGGAAAAATGCTCGCAGCAAAGATGTCTATGGAAAAGCTGATTATGGCAGAAGTACCTAGAACCAGCGCAAACAGGGAGCAGGGACGTTAAATAACTTGACCAAGATCAGACACAATGAGTAATGTGAACAGTGAGAGTGCTGCAAACCTGCTGGCCTGTCTGACTCCCATGACCAAGTAAGCTCTTCACGCTTCGGTCTCCTTTCTAACACTATTGCTCTGCAACATCAAACACAGAGTTCATATCACAGACACAGTGCTGTCAAGCTAACTTAAACCTGCTACACCAATACTAGCGCCTATATGAGTGAATTAAACTTTTGTTAATGAAGGAAACTCATGTTCTAATGAGGGCTCTGCACTGACAAGCTGCCACTCATTCTGACCCCAGAGAAAGGTGCTTTTATCTACATCACTAAGAATGTCAAGGAACTCAAGACTGAGACTGAGTCTTCCAGCCTCCACTCCTTCCCAAGAGTAGTGAGTCCTGTCTCACTGCTTTCTACTGGAGAATGACATTTAAAAATTTTTTTAACCAAATTTACTTATTTTTAAAAAAGAGAATCTGAGTTGGGAACAATACAAAAACACATGTGTAATAAACTACCAAATTCAGGGTAATGGTTGTCTCTAAAGGGGAAGGCAGGAATGAGCTACAGAAGGACTTTCAGAGCCTCATCTGTATTTATAATTTCTTTTCTTTAATTGTGGGAGTGGAGGATACCAGTGTTTTTTTGTTTTTAAATATTTTTATTGATTTCAGAGAGGAAGGGAGAGGGAAAGAGAGAGAAACATCAATGATGAGAAAGAATCATTGATCGGCTGCCTCCTGCATGCCCCCCACCGGGGATTGAGCCCAAAACCCAGGCATGTGCCCTTGACTGGAGTCAAACCCAGGACCCTTAAGACCGCAGGCTGACGCTCTATCCACCGAGCCAAACTGGCTAGGGCACCAGTGTTCTTTATATTATTTTCTACACAGCTTTTGAATTTCACCAGTATTTTAAGTTTTGTTGTTGTTTTTATTCTTCACCTAAGGATATTTTTTCCATTGATTTTTAGAGAAAATGGAAGGGATGGAGGAAAGAAGGCGATGTAGAGAGAGGGAGAAGAGGAGGGGGAGAGAGGAGAGAGAGAGAGAAAGAGAAACATTGATGTGAGAAACACATCAATTGGTTGCCTCCCACACACTCCCCAAACCTGCAACTAAGGTGCATGCCATTGACTGGGAATCGAACCCATGACCCTTCGGTGCACAGGATGACACTCTGTAACAACTGAGATACCAGCCAGAACCAATCTCACTTTAAACTGCATTCCCTGTTTACTAGGTGAAACTGAACATCTTTAATATGTTGCTTCTCTTTGGTATACTGTCCATACTTTTTGTGGGTATATTTATCAATGTCTTAGTGTTTTTACTATCAGTTCCCATGATCTATTTATAGGTTGAATTATAAGCTTTTCACGATATTTTTGCATATTTCTCTTGCATCTTTAAGGGGTAATCAAGTAGATGCTTACCTCCTCTAACATCATTAAAAAAAAATACTGTTGCCCAGCCAGTGTGGCTCAGTGGTTGAGCATCGACCTATGAACCAGGAGGTTACAGTTCTATTTGTGGTCAGGGTGGGTGTGGGCTTGATCCCCAGTGGGGGGCGTGCAGGAGGCAGCCAATCAGTGATTCTCTCTCATCACTGATGTTTCTCTCTCTCCCTTTCCCTTTCTCTCTGAAATCAATAAAAATATATTTTTTAAAAATACTTCTGAGAGAGACAATTTGACCTGAGTGCTTATCCTATATGTACACATTTTGGACACAGAATTTCAAAAACGATCTAATACTAAAATCTTATCTCTGTGCCACAAAATATTGTCAATGTTACTTTTAATCCCTTATAACATTTTTTAATTTACATAAAACATTCACATTAATCAACATATTCTTGGATTCATTCTCCCATTACAGTTTTATTTTCATTATGAAAGAAACGCCAGGGGCTAAAGGTTCACTGATGGCAACCCCTGAAGAAGAGAAATCTATTTGATTTCTTTCTCTCTGGGGAAGGGGACCCACCTCTCCAACACAGCGAAAGGAGGCATACATAAAGTAAGTAGCGATACACAGTGTAGTATGAGAACAGACTATAGTTAGTCAGCAAAGTGACTATAATTAACCATTGTGGGCCAGTAGTTTTATTGCTAGCTTTACCCATTGGCCAGGTAAGTTTCTACTGAACGAGTACAAAACAACGTTTTACATAAATGTTAAAGGCACACTTTAAAATTAAATACCCATTGCCTTTTGAGGTTATTTATTACATGTTCTTATAAGCTAATATCTTTTTAAAGTATGATACTTTGTAAAACACTGTGTAATATGAAGTGAGAATTCTCGTGATCCGTCCGCAATGTGTTAAGCAAATACACAAATATTTATTGAATATTTCTATATATAAGGGTGGAAACAGAGATAGCATTTCAGAAGTAACTCTCAGAATTAAACAGATTAGAGTACATCTTTATTGAACACTGACACACACAAAAATTACCTTGCAAATAATCTGCCAGGTCTCCACCATTGCAATACTGATATATAAAGGAAAGAGTAATTAAAATAAGGACACCAGTTCAAGATTAATCCAATCCACTACCAGTTAATTTTAATTAAAAATTCATTTGTATGTAATGTAAGTCTAGTTTGAAAAACATAAGTATAGAATCAAAAAATTTTAAGACTATTTTCCTTATAAATAGAATCTAAATCACTGAATCAACTTTATTAATTCAGAATTTCAAATAATTATATACTCTCAATTTTAAAGTGCATATTAATCAAAAGGAATTGAAATAAATTAAGCAGAAACTTATATACTACCTACCTCCATCACCAGGAAGACAGAGTTGGGTAATTCCTGAAAAGTAAACAATATAAAACATCATTTAGATTAGAAAAAAAATTAAGCACAAATTTAAAAAGTAACTTTAACAAAAATACTATACTTGTTCATTATTAAACAAATAAAAATAAATCACAATATCCACTAGCAAGTGAAATTTTAAATCCCCACCAGTGATTTAAGCATCTCAGCTTCAAAGCCAAATCAAATTTTGCTGACACTAATGTAGTCTTCAAGAAGTTCAATTCTGGTCGTGGAAAGAACGAAAGAAAAACTCATCTTTTGGTCATGGTTATGGTTATGATAAATTTACCATAACCATAACCATAACCAGAGTCCTCAGGAAAGCACTTCTACTTTGAAGGTTCATGGTCTGGAACAATGACTTGGTAATCCTCCCTCCAACACTAAATGCACAGCTTCTGGAATACATCATCCAGGATACTTCATTTTTGTTTTTCTGGTTTTTATGTTTATTTGGAGGCAATCCCATTATCTGGGAATTTTTGGGAATTCTCTTGAAAACATTTCATCACATCTTGGTAACAAACTGATTTGAGAAATTTTACCCAGTCTCTCAAATTAATATAGCTCCAGTTCTGTTGCTTGGTTAAGCAATTCAATGACTGATTAGCTGATTCTTCAAAAACAATTTTTATAATGTTAATTAAATTTTAAATTGGGCTTCCGCTTCCGTATGGCTTAACTTGAGCCACTATTCAAATGTGACTCAAGAGACAGCCCTTCCAAGTAGCACTTGGCTTCACCAAGATCCTAAATTCAAGAGTAAGGTATTCTATGGGACTCTCCCCCTCCTCATATGGGAGTCCGTTCTGTGGGACTCTTCCCCCTCCCGACATGGGAGTCTGTGCAGTGAGATTCTTCCCCTCCCCACGTGGGAGTCTGTACTTGTTCTTCAATAAAGCTCCATCTCTGCTATACAAAAAAAAAGAGAGTAAGGTATTCTATGGAAAAAGGAGCAATAGGGCAACAAGAGGCAGGTGTAGGGTAGTATTCCTGAGCGTGAGGCCCACAGCAAATTATGTGGTACTGGCTCACAACAAAATAACTACAGAAATTAAGAGTAAGAATTGTTTACAGTTTAAAGTAATTTAACAAAATAATTTTATGTCTATTAAACCTAATAATAAAAACTATGGACCATCTGTAGGGCCTTTTACATTTCATTCTCAAAGTTCATTTTTATTGGATTTTATAAAAGTACTAGAGTCCCGGTGCACAAAAATTTGTGCACTTGGGCGGGGGGGGGGGGGGGGTACCTCAGCCCGGCCTGTGCCCTCTTGCACTCTGGGACCCCTCGGGGGATGTCCACCTGCTGGCTTAGGCCCGCTCCCCGGGGGATCGGGCCTAAGCTCGCAGTCAGACATCCCTCTGGCAGCCCGGGAGCCCTCGGGGGATGTCCACTTGCCAGCGGGGAGCAGGCCTAAGCTGCAGTCAGACATCCTTAGTGCTGCTCAGGCGGGAGAGGCTCCCACCACCACCACTGTACTGGCAGCCGTCAGCCTGGCTTGTGGCTGAGCAGAGCTCCCCCTGTGGGAGTGCACGAACCACCAGGGGACAGCTCCTGCATTGAGCGTCTGCCCCCTGGTGGTCAGTGTGTGTCATAGTGACCAGTCATTCCCAGTCTTTCTGCTGTTAGGGTCAGTTTGCATATTACCCTTTTACTATATAGGATAGAGGCCTGGTGCACGGGTGAGGACTGGCTGGTTTGCCCTGAAGGGTGTCCTGGATCAGGGTGGGGGTCCCGCTGGGGTGCTGGCCAGCCTGGGTGAGGGGCTGATGGCCATTTTCAGGCTGGCCACGCCCCACGGCAACCCAAGCTCCCAGCCTCTCCTTTTTTTCTTTTTTCTTTTTTTTCAACGCCTCCTTGAGCAGAAGCCAGGGCAGGCTGGAAGCAGGTATCTTGGGATTTATTTATCTTCTATAATTGAAACTTTGTAGCCTTGAGGGGCAGGAAGCTTGGCTTCCTCAATCGCTGGGGGCAACCCAAGCCTCCTGCTTGCTCCAGCTCCGTGGCCACCGCCATCTTAGTTGGGTTAATTTGCATACTCGCTCCTGATTGGCTGGTGGGCGTGGCTTGTGGGTGTGGCAGAGTGACATTTATTTGCATCTTTCTCTTTTATTAGTGTAGATCAGTTCACACGGATTAGAAATAAAAACTGGTTTCTCACAACAGCTACTTCAGGGTGACCAGGCCGGCAGGGGGGTTAGTGAGGGATGACCAAACGACTGAGCAGCAGGCTGTGTGAGGCGACCAGGCTGGCAGAGGGGCCGTGAGGGGCAACCAAATGACTGAATAGCAGGCTGCGTGGGGCAACCAGGCCGGCGAGGGGGCCATGAGGGGCGACCAGGCTGGCGGGGGGGGGGGGGGGGGGGAGTTTGGAACAATCACGCCCGCAGGGGGGGATTGGGGGCCACCACGCCCCGCAAAAGGGGCCATTTGGGGTGAATTAAGCTTGGAAGAGAGGGCAATGAGGGGGGACTAGGCCGGGTGGGGGGGGGGGGCAGTTAACCCCAACTGTAGAAAAGACAGACTTAAAGTTCCCATACCCTAGGGCAGGGGGTGTTTGGGACGATCATCCCCCCCAGCGGGGGGGCCGTTTG